>NC_067149.1:62955376-63255376 GCF_903995435.1 Acomys russatus | reverse complement strand
GCCCCGGACAGCGGCAGAACGTCTCAGAGGAGAAAATCAATTCAGACTGTCAGCGCTAAGGAAAGCGTGCAGCTTCGGCAACCAGTCAACATAACAAAGTCTCTGTTAAGGACCACAGTGCTGGGGAAACCAACAAAACCGTAACCTGACGAAGCACTGTCCCGAAAAGAACCCACCGTGAGACTTTGTGCCTTTCGAATCCGTGCGACTGACACGCATTGGGCTTTGATAAAGCCGAGCAACTTCGGTAGAAAGTGTTGTCAGTCTGAAACAGAAGTAGTGCAAAGACTCAGAATCCCCTAGAAACTTAATTTGCAAGTTTCGGCCCTGAGGACTAGAGACGGCCACGATGTTCCTGAAACACAGCATTAGTGACCAGTGCAGGCCCCCAGAACTGGTGACCACGCCAGACACTAGCTTACATTGCTTCGAGTGACCAATAGCCTGGTCACATACGCACTTAAAATTAAAAACATTGCAATGGTAAGATATCTCAGGTGTAATATAGAGGAACTTTAATCCAGCAACATGGCTGCTCTGGCAAGAGATCACATCCAAAGACCTTCTAGGTCTGTGTGATCCTGCTGGAATGGCACAGCTTTAATAGCTTTGGCTGGAATACCATACCACATGCCCAAACAATGAAGGTAGTTATTTTGTAGACAGAGACACCCATGTTTCAAAGTGATGTCTAATTGAGGGGCAGACAAAGTGACAAACCAGGGAAAGATCTGGCAGAATGAGTCAGAGACAGGAAACACCTAACTCTCATGAGAACTCACAGGAAAGAGAGGCTACTTAGGAGCAGTGCAGGAGAGTTGAGACAGGAGAGTACAGAAGAGAGTAGAGAAGACAGTACAGCAGAGTACAGTAGAGTTCAGTACAATAGAGTTGAGTTTAGCACAGTACAGTGCAGTTCAGTTTGTGGAGTTTGGAAGCAGAGCAATTCAGAAGAAGCCGAGAGAAGCCAGATTGAATCAGTCAGTTTAGAGAGGCGTTTGAACCAATACAGCTGAGTTGAACCAGCCAGCAAGAGTTCAGAAAGAGCTAGAAAAGATGATCTTACTCAGCAGTAAAGCCTCCGAGACAGTGGCAAATAAAAGTTACATTTGCGGGCTGGAGAGATGGCTCAGCAGTTAAGAGCACTATCTGTTCTTCCAGAGGTCCTGAGTTCAATTCCCAGCAACCACATGGTGGTTCATAACCATCTATAATGTGATCTGGTGCCCTCTTCTGGTTTGCAGGTGTACATGCAGGCAGAGCACTGTATACATAATAAATAAACAAATCTTTAAAAAAAAAAAGAAGAAGAAGAAGAAGAAGAAGAAGAAGAAGAAGAAGAAGAAGAAGAAGAAGAAGAAGAAGAAGAAGAAAGAAAGATATTTACAATGTAAAAAATGCAATATGGGGGCTGGAGAGATGGCCCAGCAGTTAAGAGCATAGGCATTCCCAGAAACCACGTGGTGGCTCACAGCCATCTTCTGGCATGCAGGTGTACAGGCAGATAGAGCACTTATACATTAAGAAGAAAGAGAGAAAGAAAGAAAGAAAGAAAGAAAGAAAGAAAGAAAGAAAGAAAGAAAGAAAGAAAGAAAGGAAGGAAGAAAGGAAGGAAGGAAGAAAGAAATGCAATATGGAAGTGCTAAAAGAAACTGTTTTCAGAGCTGGGGAGGCAGTTCATGTGTCAGAGTCCATTCTGTAGCATGCATTAAGCCCTGGGTTTGATCCCCACCACAACATAAACCTAATGTGGGGTGTGCTTCTGCAATCCCAGCACCCTGCATGTGGAAGCCGGAGAATCAAGAGTTCAAGGTAAAAAAAAAAAAAAAAGGCCAGGCGGTGGTGGCGCACGCCTTTAACCCCAGGAGAGGCAGAGGCAGGTGGGTCCCTGTGAGTTTCAGGCCAGCCTGGTCTACAAAGTGGGTCCAAGACAGCCAAGGCTACACAGAGACAGCCTGTCTCAAAAATACAAAAAAACAAAACAAAACAAAAAAAGAGTTCAAGGTCATCCTCAGCTACATAGGGAGTCTGAGGCAAGCCAGGCTACATGAGACCCTCCCTCAAAAGCAAAAATATTATTTTCATATGTTTAGTTACTAAAATGAACCCATAAAATGCAGAACAATAAACTCTATTCCTTGTGGATCTCATTATCAGTAAATGAAGCAGGAAAATAAATGATAACCTGTTCTCAATATGTTTCCTTATGAGTCAGACTGAAATCTGAAGGGATTTGTGTTTTTCCTTTTTCAAAGCAAGCTTCTATCCTATTTTCAAAATGTGTCTGCTCCCATGTGGACTACTAATCACTTTCCCTGTTTTATTTATTTTGTTCTGTTTATTATTTGTGTGCATGAGAGAAAGAAAGAGACAGAGGCAGAGGCAGAGAGCAGGCATAAGTGTCACCACACATGCAAAAAAGGCCAGAAAACAACCTCTAGGAGTCAGGTCTCTCTTTCTTTTCTTTCTTTCTCTCTCTCTCTCTCTCTCTCTCTCTCTCTCTCTCTCTCTCTCTCTTTTTTTTTTTTTTTTTTTTAATCTTTAGGCTAACTCGTTTTGATGGATTTTTTTTTTTTGAGATTTTAAAGAGGAGGGAGGCTATCACACATGTGCCATGCACTTGGAGACCAGAAAATGGCCCAGGAGCCACTAAAGCTGTAGTTACAGGCATCTCTGAGGCACCCAACATGGGTGGTAGGAACAGAACTCAAGTCCTCTGGAAGAGCAGGCAGAGCTCTTAATGCTGAGCCACCTCCTACCCCTAAACTAATTCCCTTAATTTTCACAGTGCCAAGCATCAGGCTGTATATTGTAGTGGTTTTATAGATGGTGGAAATAAGGCACAGACATGTCCGGCTGCTCAGGTGAAGAAAGCTGAAAATTAAAGGAAAGCAGGTTCTGTTTTGTTCTCATTACGTTTATGTATTTGTTTAGGAGAGGCACATGTGTGCCATGGTGCACATGTGAGTGTCAGAGGACATTCAGTTTTTCCCTTCCAGCATGAGGGCCTCAGGGATCAAACTCAGGTCATCAGGCTTAAGTGGCAAGTGCCTTTACCTGTTGAGGCATCTTGGTTTTTTTTTTGTTGTTGTTGTTGTTTTAATTTAGTGTGTGTGTGTGTGTCTGTGTGTGTGTCTGTGTGTGTCTACATGTATGTGCACCATGTGTATGCCTGGTGCCCACTAAGGTCAGGAGAAGGGATCTGCTCCCCTGGAACTGGAATTACAAATGTGACTGTGAGCCACCACGTGGGTTCTAGGATCCAAGCCTCTGCAAAAGCCAAGCCCCAGCCTCTCTGGGGTTATTTTTTGAAGTAAGGTTATATGTAGCCAGAGATAACCTAAAGTTTCTGATCCTCCTGCCTCCACCTCTAGGTAGTTGGATTTGAGGTGTGCACCACCACACCCCGCTTTGTATGGTTCTGCAGACTGAAGCCAGGGCTTGGTGCATGCTGGGCAGGCACTCTACCAACCGAGCCACATCCCCATCGCAGACCTGAGATCTGAGACCAAGCAGTCATGCTGCAGATCTGGACTCTTTAAACCCGTGTCCTAGCCGAGGTTCCCAAAACAGAAAAAGTGAAACTAAAGGTAGAGTAGCAGACACCAGAGGCTTTGTGCCAGACCCACGAGCCACTGCAGTGAACATGTGCAAGCAAGAAGTGTGGACAAAAGGGGAGGCTGTGGGTCACACTGTGGCACACTGCAGCTTCCACAACGAGGCTTTAGTTTCTTCTCTGTTGGATGGAGGTTGCAAGGATGGGCAGTGGGTACAAGGGAGGGGAGATGAGTGGGGTTTGGGTGCATGATACAAGAAACCAATAAAAAGTTTTTTCTTTTAAAGAAAGATGATAAGTGATCTCTCTCCAACCTCTTCCCTCCCTAGGTCTTCCTCCCTATCCGTGTGTGTGTGTGTGTGTGTGTGTGTGTGTGTGTGTGTGTCTTCTCTCTCTCTCTCTCTCTCTCTCTCTCTCTCTCTCTCTCTCTCTCTCTCTCTCTCTTTCTCTCTCTGTCTCTGTCTGTCTGTCTGTCTGTCTGTCTGTCTCTCTCTCTCTCTCTCTCTCTCTCTCTCTCTCTCACACACACACACACACACACACACCTTTTGAAACACGGTCTCTCTACGTCACCCGAGTTGTCTTTGAACTTCTGACCCCCCGCCCCCGCCATCTCAGTCTCCCAGTGGCTAGGATTCAGAATGAAACACTACCTACACCCTACACTGAACACTCTTTTAATAGGCCCTTTCTGACTTTACCCAGTTATTCGGGCCTGTTTTCAATCTCCCCCTATTTATTTTCCCATTTGCTGAAGAAGAGATAGAAGATAGGGGATGGGCAGACAAAACCTTTCACGTAGAAACAGACGAGAGGAATCTGTCCAAAGATTGTGGGAATGTGGCCTCTGGACTCTGCTCCTGCTCCGCCATCTGCTAGCATTACTCACTGGAAGCCAGAGGCTCACTTCCCCCTTTGCTGCCCTTGCTCCACTCACAGGTTTTCTGCAGGCTTCTATCTTTAGGCCCTGGTGGGAGGTACCTGGAGGTTAACTTGGCATTCACCTGGCTTCCTGGGCTACCCTCACTGGTCCATCTGCTCTTGGCGTCTGAGTTGCCCACACTTTGGGCAAAAGGCTTTGGCTTTTTCTGGTTCTGGTGAAGCATTTCAGGCATTCGGAAAGATGTCATCACACACGCAGCCTCAGAACGGAGAGCAGCTGCATCCATCGGGGCCCTATGAACTCTGCACCATCTGTCGTTCGCTCAGCTTCGAAGCTTCCTGCCACCCTGAACTTGGCATGCTAGGATGGGATACTTCCAATCTGAGTCTAAGAGCAGCACATCTCACTACATGCCTTTAAGCTTCATGGAAATAATGCCACGTCCTGCGACACTGTCCTTGTAGCTACTGACACAGGCTGACAAAGAGAGCATGGCTGCTACTGTGGCATCCAGAGACTCTGTTCTGCGTGTCACTCCTTCATCCCCAGGAGGTAGTGCCATCCCCGACAAACCTGGTCACAGCTTCCCTGCTCCACTGTTTCAGAGTCACTGGGTCTCCCCAGAGCCGGGATCTCTCCGCTTTATATACTTTCTTGCGCATTAATTTGTGTATATACAAGGCCTCATCTTGTTCCCCTTTAGTGTCCTGAAGATCTTCTATAGCAGCAAACACAGCAGCATTTGCTCAGTGTAATTAGTGTATTACGGTACACAGCACCCACGTTTCTATTGGAACGATCCAATTTCATTATTTTTATTTATATTTTCCATTTCCCCCTTTTTTTTTTTCCTGAGGTAGAAACCTACCATGTAGCCCAGGCTGGCTTTTTTTTTTTTTCTCCCCTTCCAAGTAAGGCTGCTGCAAATGCATTCGGCCATTGAGCCTCTGATCTCTATGCACAAGACCCACCACTTAATCATTATTTTGTTCTGTGACTCTTATACTGAAAGAATAGCCTTTGTATGTCCTCAATTTAAATTTCAACCCAGGGGTTTTGCTCTCTGTGCCTTCCATCTCAAGATGGACAATGCACGGATCGTAGGAGGTGGCTACATGCCACCTTGGTGTGAATCCCATCTCTTAGTTTGAGATTTTTTTCTTATTATTTGGGTTTTGGATGTTTTCCTTGGCAGCAGTCTCTCATATTTTATAGCTCCCTCTTAGCCTTTTCTGTTCCTCTGTCAGGGAGGAAAAATCTTCCAGGCGTCTCCACATCATTCTTGCTGCTAGGCCAGCTAACGTGCTGCCATAGGCTGGCTCTCTCTAGTCAAAAAGGTTTGTCTGTCTGTCTGTCTGTCTGTCTGTCTGTCTGTCTGTCGAGACAGGGTCTCATTATGTACCCTGGGCTGCACTTGAACTCAGTACCCTCCCACTTCAGCAGGGGTTAGGCATTCACTCCCATGGCCAACCCATAAGGACTTCGCCACATATGTGTGTCTCCTCCAAGTTCACCTTCAAGTGGGCCAGAGAATATCCCTGATGGCGCAGAGCACAGTGGACATAAACAACACACACAAAGCCTACAGGTGCAGTGAAATGAGATAAACTCCTAGAATGACTAGGAAATCACACGATTGAATAGTTGAGGTAGCCTTAGGGAAACCTTAGGGAAATCCCAGCCAATATGGCAGCCACTTGACACATGGAGAATTATGCTTCAGCTATAACCAGTTAGCAATAAGCCATCTGTGCTTTTCCCATTCTCTGTGGCTCTCGTGGCTATGAGGTTTTTCCCATTCTCTGTGGCTCTTATGGCTATGAGGTTTTGGGGCACGGTCACCATCAGAACTCCCATTGCATTGGAAAATTGAGGAACTCGAGAACTTTCTGCTCATAGCTTGGCAGAAAGATGTCAAATGCATGAAGATCAAGAAGGAGGAGAATAATATGAAGTTCAAGGCTCACTACCACAGGAACCTCCACGCCCTGCTCATCACAGACAAGGCTCACTGCCGCAGGTACCTCCACACCCTGCTCATCACAGACAAGGCTCACTGCCACAGGTACCTCCACACCCTGCTCATCACAGACAAGGCTCACTGCCACAGGTACCTCCACACCCTGCTCATCACAGACAAGGCTCACTGCCACAGGTACCTCCACACCCTGCTCATCACAGACAAGGCTCACTGCTGCAGGTACCTCCACACCCTGCTCATCACAGACAAGGACACCACAGAGAAGCTGCAGCAGTCTCTGCCTCCTGGTTTGGCAGTGAAGGAGCCAAAATGAAGGAGACCTCTGCATTTGACTATTAAAAACCCTGAAAATAAGAGAAAGCAAAGAAAAGAAAGAAGCCATTTCTACACCAGTAAGAACCACGTGATAGCCTGTGACCTGAGTTCCATCCCCAAGACCGACATGGTTGGCCCCTGACTTCTATGCACTATGCTAATCTCATGCCCACGTACACATATGGATGTTGTAGGCTTTTAAGATTTTCTTTTTCTTGAGACAAGACCTCACTGTGTACTCCTGGCTGTCCTACAATTCACTACATAGAACAGGATGGCCTTGGGGCTGGAGAGATGGCTCAGAGGTTTAGAGCACTGTCTGCTCTTCCAGAGGTCCTGCGTCCAATTCCCAGCAACCACATGGTGGCTCACAACCATCTGTAGTGAGATCTGGTGCCCTCTTCTGGCCTGCTGGCACACATGCAGGCAGGACACTGTATAAGTAATAAATAAATCATTAAAACAAGCAAACAAACCAGGATGGCCCTGAATTCATACTAGTCTGCAGGCCTCTCCCTCCCAAATGTTAAAATTAAAAGCATGGGTCATGAAATGCAGCCAAAAACAATGTTTTAAAAATGAGCTGTTCATGCCTGTAATCCCCCACTTGGGAGACAGAGGCAGAAGGATAAGAAGCACAAAGTCACGAGTGGCTACATGATGTGTTTCAGGTCAGCCTGGCCTACATGGAAAAACTGTGGCTCCAACGTAACATAACAAAGCCATGTGCGCTGCTCTTGGTTGTTCAGTGCAGCGCGGCACTTTTCCCCCTCTTTCTGTAGCAGCCATGAACCTGTGGTCTTGGATACTGTGGACACTCTGCATTTCCATGACTCCCTGGAGGTGGCAGATCAGGGACCTGATGGGGAGTAATGAGAGGAGAATGAAGGGCTGGAGAGATGGCTCAGAGGTTAAGAACACTGATGGGTCTTCGGGAGGTCCTGAGTTCAATTCCAAGCAACCACATGGTGGTTCGCAACCATCTATCATGTGATCTAATGCCCTCTTCTGGCCAGCAGGTGTACATGCAGGCAGAGCACTATATACATGCAGGCAGAGTATACATAATAATAAATAAATGTGAAGAAGAAGAAGAAGAAGAAGAAGAAGAAGAAGAAGAAGAAGAAGAAGAAGAAGAAGAAGAAGCAGCTTGTCAGCAGCACCAGCTCACACCACCCAGGCTGGCTGTGGCTTCATCTCCCTAGAGTGACCCATAACACGGGCTGGAGTGAAGCCCTGCAGCCACAGCCAGTATCCAGCTCGTCTCACCACCTCCTGTGACTTCACCACAAGCAGCTCCAACACCTGCATGAAACTTGGTTTCTGTGCTCCCAGCTAGTGGTGAGCCAGGTCTCTGGTATGTGTTCATGCTCAGTGGCAAGGCTGGTGAGTGTCTTCTTCAGTTTTTGCAAGTTCACAAGCCTTACTCTAAGCTGCATGTATGTACACATGTGGCCTGTATTGTAGTCAGCATGATTTTTTTTTTAATGCTCAAACAGCTGCCAATGCTTATTACTCAGGCAGCACATGACACAGTGGCCCCTGTAATATGAGATGATTCCCGCCTGATCTGATCTTGTGCCCTGACCCAAATCTGTACAGATTCACCCAAAAAGATTATTTTGTCTGAATGGTCTCTGCAGAACAGTCACATTTGGAAATTTATTTATTTGTTTCAAAAAAAAAAAAAAAACCCTTCAGGACTGAGGCTGAAGATATAGTTCAGCGCTTTAAAAACACTTGCTGCTCTTTTGTAGAGGTCAACAGGTTCAAATCACAGCACCCACATGCTGGCTCACAATCATGCATACCCCAGTTCCAGGGGATCCAACAAACAGACACATGATGCCACACGTGCTGGAAGGCAAAACATCCATACACATAAAGTCAAACAAATAAGCCTTAAAAAAATTTTAATAACAATTTTTTTAAATAACTGTTTCTACAGTGCATTTAGGAAGCTCAGAGCCAGGAATACTACATGCGTTTTACTTACACACACACACACACACACACACACACACACACACACACGCACACGCACACGCACGCGCGCACACACACACACACACGCACACGCGCGCGCACACACGCACGCACACACGCACACGCGCACACACACACACACACACACACACGCACGCACACACACACAGTATGAATCTGAAACCACTTAGTTACACACACCTCTGATGCACTCATTTCCTAAGCACAAAACTGTGTCACTTAACGACAGGGCTAAGCTCTGAGAAAAGCATCATTAACAGCTGCATCCCTGTTTTGAATATAATAGCCAATATTCACAGAAACTATGAGGGGACTGCTATCATGTGATACAATCTTTAGCCAGAGCCTTGGACTTTCTGGGCAAACTGCCACATGCCCCAGGCCCTTGCTCATGTAAACCCCTGCCTGACAAGGACCCCTGGGGATCCAGGCCTCTTCAGTCAGAGGGACCTTGGAGCCTCTCCCAGTTGAAATTCTCTTTTACACTATAGGGACAATACCCATAGCCTATAGGTCTGTTTGCCACCCCCACATGTTGTGATCTCTTCAACAAAAAAAGACTGTGTCTCAGGTTGAATCTGCAGAAGGGGAAAAACACTTGGCACAGAGTTCATGCTCAAATGTGCTGACTGAATAAGGAAGGGAGGCATCTGAGCAATTATCGACCACTTTCCCAAATATTTACCTATTTTATAGTCACAGCAACACTGTGAAGTGACCCCGATTGTTTTTTCAATGACAACTTGCATTTACTATGTACACAGTGTTCTGCCTGCGTGTGCACCTGCACTCCAGAAGAGGGCACCAGATCTCATTATAGATGGTTGTGAGCCACCATGTGGTTGCTGGGAATTAAACTCGGGACCTTTGGAAGAACAGGTGGTGCTCTTAACCTCTGAGCCATCTCTCCAGCCTGACAACTTAGATTTAATCCAGCTATCTTGGTGTCAGTGTGTGAGGGCTGAGGCAAGTCATTGTAGTTTGAAGCCTGAATTACATAGTGAGACTTGGTGTCAAAAAACCAAAAAGGAAGAAAGAAAGGTGGGGGAGAGATGAGCGACAGAGGGAGGAAAGAGAGAAAGAAAGAGTGTAGAATTTGAGAGGTGACACAGGACCTAACCCTACCTAGCAATCAGCCACTACATTCCTGTGGGCCTTTTACTGGTTTAGAAAAACTCACCCTTCTTAGAAACATAACTGTCAAGAAGCTCTTTGCTCTGAGGAGACAATTTAAACAGAGCCCTTCCTTCCTGCTAGCTAGCTAAGGCAACATGGTGCAAAGCATGCTCTTTCCCATAGCTCATTCAGAACTTTCCACACCCTGTGTGTGCGGAGGTGCAAGTGTTCCTTTTCATTTTGCTTCCCGGGGCTTCCTTTATCAACTCTAATGCATATTTACTGTAAAGTGCCTTTCCTGTTTTTTTTTTTTTTTCTTCTTCTTCTTTTTATAGCGTATGTAACTCAAAGGCATCATTGAGTGAGCTTTTGATGGCAGTATTTTTAGCTACATCACAATGAAATCACTACTTCATGATAGCTATTTTCTGGCTGTTCTATTGCCATCAGCTTCAAATGCTTATATTTCAAATGGAGCCAGATGTGTTTTCATAGATGTGTAGTCTCTTTGCCGTAAATCCTCTGTGTCCCCAAGCAGGTAGATTTCCCAGCACAAGAGATAGGACTTTACTTCTTTAATTCCATTCTTAACTAGTTCCTTTGTCTTTGTGCCTAATAGAGTATGACATGACACCGCCATCTTTTATCTGCTGTCAATCTTCACACTGAACTTTTAATTCTCTTGGTTCTTGATATAGAATAAGCCAGATGCTGGGTGTGGTGGCGAGCACATTTAATCCCAGCAGCAGCAGGCTGTGAGTTCGAGGCCAGCTTGGTCTACAAAGCAAGTCCAGGACAGCAGAGACTAATGCAGAGAAACACTGCTGAAAAACAAAAAAAAAAAAGAAAAAAAAGAAAAAAAAAAAGAACAAGCCAAAATGAATCATTTAGGAATCAGACTGACCCATAGTCCACATGCTGTGCCTCCAGTCAGATGTACCTTTTTATTTTTAAAGAGAAAATTTACTGTGTGTGTGTGTGTGTGTGTGTGTGTGTGTGTAAGCATGCAGTTGCCATGATCAGAGTATCCTTTGCAGGAGTTGGTTCCTGTGTTCCACCATGTGTGTTTCCAAGTCATCGAACCCAGGACCTCAGGCTTGGCTGCAAGCACCTTAACACACTGAATCACTCACCAGCCTAGTGTAGGTCTTCACTGACATCTAACACACTTATCTTGAAATATTAATGCAGATGTCTGAAACAGTCATCTCAATTTTTTATACATATACACACACACACACATATATAATCGTGCCTCCCTTTGTTGAATGAGTCACACTTTTTGTCAAGTTTCTTTGTTCTTCTCCCCAAACTTCAAAAGAAAGCATGCCCTGTTTTAGATTTCCCTCCTCCTCTGCGATGTCTGTGAGGGTCCTTTTCTTCACATCTTTTTAGGGGATGGTTACAGACACTGCTGGGATTTATAAAAAATCATTTCCTTTGCATTAGGGAGAGAGAGAAAAAAGCCTCTCTTGCCTGCCAACTCATTAGAAACAAAAGTTATGATTCTGACTTTGTTCTTCTCTTCTCTCATTCCAGTCCATACCTTACGCTCCTTTCATCCCGCCTTCTACATCCCCAGGTCACCCGCTAGCCCTTGCACTAAATGGGAATCCAGTAATTTCAAACATATTCACCGGCACAGTCAGCCCCGTCTCCCTTCCACCTTCTGTCAGCCACTGATAGGTGCTGAACAGTGATTCCCACTCTAGGCTGATCCTACAGAATTATGCAATCTTTGTCCATTCAAGGATGTAACATTGATAATGGAGCTTATCAACTTTGTAGAGGCATTTTCCCCCTCTTTGGTTTTTCCAGGGTTTCTCTGTGTAGCCTTGGCTGTCCTGGACTTGCTTTGTAGACCAGGCTGGCCTCGAACTCACAGTGATCTGCCAGCCTCTGCCTTCCAAGTGCTGGGATTAAAGGGTATGCCACCACATGCTGGCAGCTTTGTAGAGTTCTTAAAATCATCCTCCTGATCAGAATAAGGAGAAAATAAGAATTGGGAGATAACTGCAAGGTCATTGCAGCAACCGACAAAAACCATAATCAGGTCTGATTGATGCCGTTAGGAGAGGAGCTAGCATAAGACACCTTTAGCAGGAGCTGAAGAGATGGCTTGAGGTTCAGAGCACTACCAGCTCCTGCAGAGGACCCAGGCTCTGATTCGAGCGCTCAAAGACCCTGGGCAACAAAACTGACAAGACTCAGTGACTAGGATTGAGGACAAACAAATTGGAGAAAATAACTGAAAGTTGGGTCAAATAAATAAGCAAATGAGGGGGCTGGAGAGATGGCTCAGAGGTTAAGAGCACTGGCTGCTCTTCCAAAGGTCATGAGTTCAATTCCCAGCAACCATATCATGGCTCACAACCATCTATAATGTGATCTGGTGCCCTCTTCTGGCCTGCAGGTGTTACATGCAGGCAGAACACTGTATACATAATAAATCTTAAAAAAAAAAAAAAGCTGAGCAGTGGTGGTGCATGCTTTTAATCCCAGCACTTGGGAGGCAGAACCAGGTAGATCTCTGTGAGTTCGAGGCCAGCCTGGTCTACAAAGCGAGTCCAGGACAGCCAAGGCTGTCCTGTCTCGAAAGAACAAAACAAAACAAAAAATAGAGAAGTTTTCAGAGACATTTTCCACAGATGGTTCCCACCTCTGAATGCAAAATTTTGGGGTATTTTGGGGATTGTTGTTGTTGTTAGTTTGTTTTGTCATAGGCGATACTATAGGTTGAATGTGAGGCTTCACACCTGCTAGACAGTGTTCTGCCTTTGAGCCCAGCCCCTTGGAAAGTAGATTAAGAAAAAATGGAGGAAAGGCTGGCACTGGTTTTTCTGTGACACCTAACATTTCATTTCTGTGTGCATGTGACTTCATACAGGCATGGAATCACTTGGTCATGGTGGTGCTTGCTGAGAATGGCATCATTAGGCAACTTCATCGCTGTGACCTTGTAAGACACACTTACGAAACATCACACACAGTTCTCTATGAATGTGAGTCACTAGACATAGGCAGTGGTATTGAGAAAAGTTCAGCCACTATATTTTTTTCAGATTGATTTTTGTAAACCAAATCTATGTGAGGTAGATAAAATATTCCATTTCTAGTTCTAGCCTCTTATGCCACTGAGAAATAACATTCTCTCAGAGCAAAGACAGACTGCCAGGTGCTGGCCACGCTGAGCCCTTGCCCCCTTCCACAGCCTCACAGGGTGTGCCCAGGCATGGAGCCAACTCTGCTTGTCCCCAGAGGGAAGAGGGAAATGAGACACTGCATCAATGTCACACCTAGTGCCAGATAGGCTTTGACGATAGGCCAGGATCCAGGAGTATTGATGGCCATACACAGTCCTGGGCAGTATGGGAAGAAGCCAAGCCTCACATACAGGCAACAGAACTCTAGCTGTTTCCTCGGGTCCTGGGCTCTGGGCTCCATTCCAGCAAGTTTCCAAACTTCTCGTCTTTCCATAAGATATGTATGGATAGAATCCTGGCACTAGAACCACTGCTCTTATTGCTAGAAAATTTCCCTTCTCTGCGGGGATAAAAATCAATGCCTGTGCCCACCATGTGTTTGCCTCACTCCATGGAGCCTCTGGTAAAGAGAGTACAGCTCCAATCTTTGACATCAAACAGCAAAATTCCTGTGAATCCCTCTGGAATTGTGACAGGTGCAGACAGGTTCCAGACATCCAGAGTTGAAAGTCAGAACACACTTTCCCACAGAAACAGTTGGGAGCTTCCCAGGAGAGTTCATAAAATCCCATTCGCCAACAGCATTCTTAGAATGCCCCCAGAAAAGTCTATGTGAGTCTCCTAATGCGTTCTCGGTTTTCCCCACTGATTTTTGTTAATGGACTAGAGTAGACAAGGGCTCACTTTCGCATACTCTTCCAACACTCTTCACTCCCATTTACAAATTTGCATCTGTTCAATCTGCCAGATATGGAAAACAGGCTTATCCAAGAGGCTCCAACACTGTCCTCCCAGCACTGGGCCACGCAGAGTGTGGGTACAGCCCAGAGCTCTTTCTTCTCCTTCAACATTCAGGATGTTCCTCTTTCAGGGCAAATGTGAGGGCTCTTAGCCTACATGATGAGCCACCACAGTGGATCCACTTGTGTTTGGAAATGCAATGTACCAATTAACAAAAAAGAATCGGTCTTACAAATGTTGAGAATGCTGCTCATGTCAGGGCAGACCAAGATCTGAATCCTAAGAGCCTCCTGCAGAGATGCTGATGGGCCTGGAAACACACATGCACGCATGCACACACGCACACTCGCGCTTGCTAGAATAACTGCCAGAGCTGGTCAAACCACATGGTGCACCACCGGGGCCCTGGAGGGTGAAGAGTGATCTAGGAACTTGCTTTACCTTCCCTCCAACTCCTTATCAGCCTCCAGTGAAACTCACCAGGTTACAGATGCTGACCCCGAGGCTTGCCTTTCGCTCCCCAAGAGGTGGACTGAGCACCCCCTGACTCTGAGCTCCTAGAGTACATCTCCAGCCTCCCTCTCCCAGACACCCACCCCTAGTCTCCCGTAGGCAGCAGAGGGGAGGACACTGTCTTGCTCACAGTATGATTCTACACTGATTCCAGACTTCTGCACTGATGCAACTACCATCTTCAACTGTTGTATGGATTTAACTCATATATAGTACATGATGCATGTACTATTTATATATATATATATGATATGCATTATATATATGGAATATATATATAATACTGGTTGGAAGAAGAAAGACAAAATATCATGGATTTGTTTTGTTTTGTTTTCAAGACAGGGTTTCTCTGTGTAGCCTTGGCTATCCTGGACTCGCTTTGTATAGACCAAGATGGCCTCGAACTCAGCGATCCACCTGCCTCTGCCTCTAAAGTACTGGGATTAAAGGGATGCACCACCAGGCCCAGCATGTCATGGATTTTTATATGCAGAATCTAGATTTAAATTTTATTTTATGGCCAGGCATGATGGCTCACCTCTTTAATTCCAGCACTTGAGAGCCAGAGGCACTTGGATGTGTGAGTTCAAGGCCAGCCTGGTCTACAGAGTGAGTTCTAGGAGATAGCCAAGGCTGTTACACAGAGAAACCCTGTGTTTTGACTGCATGCATGCCTGTGCACTATGCTCCTGCAGTGCCCACAGAGACCAGAAAAGGACGTCAGATCCCCCAAATCTGGAATTACAGACAGCTGTGAGCCACCAAGTCGGTGGTAGGAATCAAACCTGGGTCTTCTGAAAGAACAAGTGCTCTTAGCCACTGAGCCATCTGGCCAGCCACCAGAACCTCGAGATTAAAATGTGTACATATAGAAATAAATCTATACACGCATAGTTATACCAGATGCCTTGGTCATGTGCTTGCTGCCCAAACATGCAAACCTGGGTTTGAATCCCTTGCCCTTGTAAAATACCCAGCACACATCTGTAACCCCAGCACAGGGGATGTGGAGACAGGTAGATCCCAAATTCAGCCAGATCAGCAAATCGGTGAGCAAAGCAAAGCAGCCTACCTCAATGTGACAGACACCTGTAATCCCAATACTCCATAGGCTGAGCAAGGAGGCTCACTGCAAAATGCAGGCCAATCTGGTTTACCAAGGGAGTTTCAGATGAGCCTGGTCTGCAGAGTGAAACTTTGTCTCAAACAGATTGTTAAAAAGTTAAAACTGTAACAGAGCTCTGGGCAGGAGAACAAAATACGATTGTTTCAATGGAAGAAACAGAGTAGCTGGCAGATGACTAGCGTTCAGGGGTGTCTGCCCTTCACGGTTGTCTTAGCTTCTTTTTTGCTGTGTTAAAATACCTAAGCACCTAAGGGAACAGGGGGTTATGCCAGCTCTCAGTTCCAGGTTGTATCCAGGCTCCCTCATACTGGGAGTCACAGCAGCAGGAGCTCAAGACTACTGGTCCCACTGTATCCGTAGTCAAGATGCACAGAGCAATGATGACTGCTTGCATAGCAATGGTCGCATCGCTGTCTCCAGTTTTATGCAATCCAGGATCCCTCTGCTAGGTGAACAGTGCCTGCTTGTATGTCTGGCTGTCACATGTGTGCCTGTGCCTGTGGAGGCAGAAGATCACATTAGGTCCCCTGGAACTGGAGTTCTGGATGGTTGTGAGCTGATGTGGGTTGCTGGGCACTAAACCTCAGCCCTCTGCAAGACTAGCCAGTGCCTTTAACAGCTAAGCCTTCTCTCCACCTCACATCTTTTTTTTTTTTTTTTTTTTTTAATCTTGTAATTGTTTTATGAGTCAGGATTAAGCATGTAGCCCTGACTGACCTCCAACCCACTTGTACACCAGACTTTACTGAAAGAGGCCTGCCTGCCTCTGTTCCCAACTGCTAGGATTAAAGACACTTGCCACCACATCTGGCTTTTGTTTGCTTTTAGAGACAGGGTTTTTTGTAGCTCAGCCTAGTCTGGCCAAACTCACTACGTAGGGGAGTAGCTCTGAACTCTTGGCTGATTGTCCCAAGCGCTGGGATTTTAGGTGCCATCACCACCATCAGCTTGGAACATGATCTGTTTTAGAGGTTCCAAGGGCTGTATTCCATCTCTTCTAGATGTGGCCATTTGCCTATGTTCTACTTTTAGCTGGGGTGAAATATCCAAAGATGATGCAATCATCTGCTCTTACTGGATCAGGACCAGGGTGACTTCGCACAGCTATCAGTGTTTGTTGTACGAAACCTAGAGCCCCCAACTTGTAGTTGATACCAAGTTTATAATTGTTATGGTTAGCTAATTATTCTCTTTATTAATATGAACTGGCCTCCTGACTGGCTATGGTTTGAACGCTATCTGATTAGCTAGCAATAGGGCTAGGCTAGCTGGTTTTCAGCTTTTGTTCTCTTAGCTGACTCCACACTTTTGAATCTGTGAGGACCTTTACCAGGGAGGTGTGTTTCTTGGCGATGTGATGGGATTTAGTTTTTTGCCAGTCTGTTAAGAAGTACATATATACTAACTCCTATACTTTTGTTGAATTTCAGTTTTGGTTGGTTGGGTTATTGTTTATTCATTTCTCTCCTATAGTATTAGAGGCTTTTTGGCTATGGTGGACATCCTTTATTCATCTTTTCTTCCCACAAAATATATTTTTCCTGTGTGCCTGTGATTGAGACTTTCTTCCTCTTTGGTATGCAGTATTCTGTTCAGTGTCTTCTGCAATGATGGTTTACTGGTCATGAGCTGCCTCTGTGTTTTAAAAAACCAGGTCTCATTATGCAGTCTTGGCTGGCCTCCAACTCCCAAAGATCCTCCTGCCTCTGCCTCCTGGGATTCTTAATATTTGTCATGAAACATCCTTCTCTCTCCATCAGTTAGAGGGTAGCCTATAGCTCTCATGAGACATTACATTACTTCATATGAACAAAGTCATTGTTTCTCTTCAGCCAGGGATATTACTTACCCAAAGGAATACGGGACAGCAAGATAGCTTAGGGCACAAAAGCATTTGCTGTACAAGCCTAGTATCCTTAGTTCAAACCCTGAAGACGGAAGGAGAGAAGCAACTCCTCACAGTTGTCTTCTGGCCTCCACAATGGCACCAGGCCATGTACTCACCCATGCACATAAAGAGAAATTCTTAGTTTTATTTTTAAGTATGTACATGTGGCTGTGGTTGTGAGTACCAAAGCCAGAGAGGGCCAAGTACATCACACAGGCTGCAGTTACTGGTGAGCCATCTGACATGAAGGCTGCAAACCGAATGACAGTCTTCTGTAAGAGCAATGCCCATTCTTAGCCATGAAAAAGAATTCTTTAAAAGGAAGAAAAAAAAAATAGTAACTTCCCTATACATCCTATTATGTTTCCATAACCAAGGAGAGTAAATGTCAGGGATGATTTGGGACTTTGTTATCGCTTTCAGGAATTTGATCCACTTTATCTTTTGGGTTTTGCTGCTGTGGTTAACAGGGCGGATTGAGAGCAGACAAGGAGTCCAAGGGGCAGAGTGAGTCAGGCACAGTGGTCAAGGGAATCTTACAGCTATGGCTGACTAGCAAGCCGATTGGCTCTTATACACGTTTCAAATAACAAAGACAGACTAATGATTATCCAAAAAGTACAAATTATATCATTGTGTCTCCAGACACATGTTTTATTTTTCATTACATGTCTGGGGCAACAAGATCAGTCACAATTAGAAAGTACAAATAGGCCAGGCGTGGTGGCGCACGCCTTTAATCCCAGCACTCGGGAGGCAGTGGCAGGTGGATCGCTGTGAACTCGAGGACAGCCAGGTCTACAAAGTGAGTCCAGTACAGCCACGGCTACACAGAGAAACCCTGTTTCGGGGGGGGGGGGGGGGAGGAAGAAAGTACAAATAGAAACGTAATTTATTTTAATTATTAGTCTTATAACTCCAATTGTAAAGAATTGGAGAAACCCTGTCTTGAAAAACAAAGCAAACAAAAGAACACTAGGAAACAACACATGGGCAGGTTTATTTCCATGCCGAGAGGACTCAAGTCGGAAATCAACAGTGGGAAAGTCAAGCATGCAGGGGTGAGATGGAACAGTGTTTCTCTTTAAAGAAACATCAGCAACCTGGGAGAAACTAGCAGGTTTAAGGAGGGCAGAGGTTGGCTGAGGCTGGCGAGTTGAAGCTTGACCGCTGCCAGCAGGGTCAAGAAATGTTAAGTAAGGCATTTCCCGCAAATGGGGCTACTGCTTAAGAGACATGAACCCCACTCTGGAAAGCAGAGGCAGGCAGATCTCTGTGAGTTCAAAGCCAGCCTGGTCCACAAAGTGAGTCCAGGACAGCCAAGGCTACACAGAAAGACCCTGTCCTGAAAAAACAAAAAACAAAACAAAAAATAAAATAAAATAAAAAATGGAAAGGGCAGAAAGGTAACTTTGGGCTCAGGCCTATTTTACTGAGTCTGGTTTTTTTTTCCCTCTCATCTACAAGTATATTTAGGTAGGATGTCTCTGCCAGTTTTGAGTATGCCGCCCAGGAAAGCAAATCTATTTTAAAGATGTTTTTTATTACCTTTGCACAAAGGTAATAGGGACAGTTTATTACAGCCTACTTTGCCCGACATGTTTTTTACATCTTATGTAAAAAGCTGACCAGATAAGGTGTCATCACGTGTCTGTAAACTCTGTGAGGCTGAGGCAAGAAAACAGACACAATTTTGGGGCCAGCCTGAACAAGGAAGTTATTTCAAGGTGAGCCTGGACTAAAGACTAAAGGAAGTAAATAGGGAGGGAGGAGAAAGAAGGAAAGGGAAGGAAGGGATAGAAAATCTTTCTATAGGGTGTCATGAGTTCTCCAATGTTTCCAAACGTGGTGTCAGGAAGCACTGTACCCTCTTAGAGCTTACTTCCTATACCTTAAAAGGGAAGGGCAGAAACCTGACCATAGTGCTAGGCAACTTTGCCAAGTTCTGCCAGCTCAGAACCAGCTGGCACTTAAGTGTTTGGTGTCTACTGCCTATTTCCACACATTATGTTAATGTGACCTTACCCCCAATACCCCACAGGATCCAGGATGCTGACTGACATCAGTAAAAGCACACAAGGCAAGGCAGTATGGGCAGTTGTTGTTTTGGTTTTTTAGCTTTTCTGTGTAATAGCACTGGCTGTCCTGAAACTCTCTGTAGACCAGGCTGGCCTGGAACTCACAGCTATCCTCCTGCCTCTGCCTCCCGGGTGCTGGAACTAAAGGCATGTGTCACCATGCCCTGCAGCAAGGCAATTTTGATCAATGACTTGAACTATGAATTGGTTGTTCTTTTATCCTTTGGCAGCTGATAAGCATATCAATTTAGTCGAGAAGGGGAAAGAAGTTAGGTTGGGTATGGTGGCACACACCTTGAATCCTAGCACTGTGGAGGCAGAGGCAGGCAGATCCCACCTGCTCATTGGTTCTTCAGGAGTTCTGCTTAAGCCCAGATTCACCAGACTTTTTAGAGACAAGAGTTTTCTCTGTGTAACAAGAGCTCTGGCTGTCCTGGACTCACTTTGTAGACTGGGCAGACCTGGAACAGAGAGACCCCCACCGGCCCCTGTTTCCTGAGATTAAAGGCACTTGCCACCACGCCCTGTTCTCACTCTGACTTGTACAGAGTGTGCAACAATCTCAGAGGTTAACAAAAAAAATACTGACTTCTTTTTGAAATCAGGCCTGATGCTTGGATGTCTCCTCAGCACAGATGGAAAGCATCAGTCATCCCTGGAATGCCCCTCACCAAGCTGTGCACTGCACTCCCCAGAGTTGTTCATTCTTGGCAGTTTAAAGCAAAGTGGCCTTGGAGTCAGACTCTAACAACCCCCGACAGTTTCTTTAAAACACTTTTAGTGCATCTTGTGTTTAAAACAAAACTATCTTGTTATCTCCATTCTAGTGAGGCTTTTAAATACACTCTACTGCACTTTGATTCTGACTTACTCTTGGGTGATACTTGAGCTTACTGTGACAGGCTTTTCTCTCCTAGACTGGCAGGCCAATAGGCTCTAGGTTCCTGCCTCCCCGTGCTGTGTGTGCTCATATGTTCATGTGTGCTCCTTAGGCAGGTTACACGCTAGTGATCTCAATTCAGCTATGCAGTCTTCCTGGCTGCAAAGCTGAGCCCTCTCCTGACCTGCCATGGTGTTTATTTAAAAAAAAAAAAAAAAAAAGCCAGATTTGTTTTTTGAGACATGCTGTGTGATAGCCCTGGCTGTCCTGGATTTGCTATGTAAAAGCCTTGGAACTCAAGAGATCTGCCTGCAACAGCCTCTCCAATGCTCGAATCAAAGGTGTGTGCCACCATCCCCAGAATATAGCCAAGTCTTAACTTTCCTCTTTTTTTTTTTTTTTTTAACACTCCATGTCCTCAAAGATAATGTCCTGTCATATGAACTCAGCCTTACTTCCTTCAAGTGTGAAGATCCAAGAAGCTGAGTATCTTACCATCTGTTTAGAATGATGCATGCCGTAATAGTCTTCCCTCTAGTCTCTTGGTCTTTATACTTCTGTACTAACAATTCTTTTCTCTTAAAGCCTGCACAGGCTCTCAACTCCTTTATGGCTTTGTTCACAAGAGCTTCCATCTGTCTGAAAATCACATAATTCACTTAGCCCCAGCCCCATTTAATAACATTTGCATCCCATGGCATTCTATCCACTCCCATCCACACACAATAGCTTGGAGACAAGGTGGCAATGTACCTTTATCTGAGCACTAAGGAAGTTAAGACAAAAGACCTGTGTTCAAGGCTAGTGTGAGCTACAAAAGGTGTCTCAGTAAGGTGGTAGGAGGTACACTGGGAATACAACACAGTGGTGTGCTTGTCCCAAATTCAACCCTAGTATCAGGGTGGGCTAAAGGCTTCCCAATTAAACCCACAACCACTGAAATCTTGTCCTAGTATCTCCAGTGTTGGGAGCGTAGGAAAATACATCCCAAATCATCACCTATAGTCTGACAAGACAAAGTGCTGTCAGAGGCAGGGAGGTTGGACAGCTTGAGCTGTTACCTAGTGAACCCATCATAGAAAAACAAGAACTTGGGATGCAGCTGTGTTAGTAACTGGCCTCAATCACACAAACGGGCCCAGAACCCAGTAACGAACTGACAGAAGTCATGAGACTGGCCAAACAAGCCAGTCAATTCATAACCTCTGTTGTATTTACTAAATATTTTTAAGAGCAACCTTAAGTCAGGAGCCCAGCTGGGGGCTGGAGGGATGGCTCAGGGGCTAAGAGCACTGGCTGCTCTTCCAAGTCTTGAGTTCAATTCCCAGCAACTACGTGGTGGCTCTCATCCATCTGTAATGAGATCTGGTGCCCCCTTCTGGCTTGCAAGCATACATGCAGGCAGAATTGTATACTTAATCTTTAAAGAAAATAAAAACAGTTCAGCTGGTCTTTAATGTTCCCAATACCTACTTCAACTACAAATAGCTAAAAGGAAACCACAAAGTCCTTATCAACTTTTTTCAAATTGCTAACTATATGAGTGACCAAAACCCAAACCAAACAAACCATAAAAGACCTTTAAGAAAACAATGCTTGGAACATTTTTTAAAAGAGCTAATAGCTATTTGAGTTAAACTTGAGAAAGAAATGAGACCTGTCATGAAAGCAGGTGGGGAACGTGGGGAAGGAAGGGAACAGGGCAGGGCACTACATGCACAAACACATCACAATGAAACTTGCTTCTCTGTAAATTTTTTTTCCCAGACAGGGTTTCTCTGCAGTCTTGGCTGTCCTGGACTTCCTTTGTAGAGTGACCTGCCTCTGCCTTCCCAGTTAAAGGTGTGGACCATCACGCCCAGCCTCTCTGTTGTTTTAGGGTTTGTGTAGCTTTGTCTGTCCTGGACTTGCTCTGTAGATCAGGCTAGCTTCGAACTCTGTGATTCGCTTGCCTCTGGGCCCAGCTCCAAGACTTCTTTTTCTGTCCAAGACAGGGTTTCTCTGTGTAGCCTTGGCTGGTCACTTTGTAGACCAGACTGGCCTCTGCCTCCCAAATACTGGGATTAAAGGCGTGCACACCATGCTCTTACTATAGCTTACAGGTTGGTTCTCATCAAATGACAGCTTTTTTTTTTTAATGTGTACTTTTGTAGGTTAAGTACAAAAGGTTATGGAGTTACAGGCAGCTTAACCCATAATAGGCACTGGAAACTGCAATCAGGTCTGCAAAGGCAGCACACTCTTCATCACTTTAGCCTGCTCATTTTTCCAAATTTCACATACTTTTGTTTTCAGCATTTCTGACTTAGGATACTCTTCATTCAACTGCACTGCTTACTCAGTTCAGTGCCGCATGCTATTAATTGTGTGCACTCCTTCCTCCTTAAGTGTACATTTTAAATATATGTTTGTTGACAAGCCAGACCACTGAGCTGACTTAGGAGAGCCATATTCTGAGACAGACACAGGAGACCAACATCTACAGAAGGCTATGACTGGGCCTGCATCAGTGAGGCTTTCCACTGAGGATCTTTTTGAACATCTAATAGTGTTCTCAGTTAAACTACCTGCACTGGGCCCAGCAACCAAGAGAAGACTGAGAAATAGGGGAACTCACTGGGAGATGGCTTTAACCACCTGAGGTGGTGAGTTCCACTCCTACATAAGTGCCAAGAGTTTTCTACTTTGTTAATATTCCCTAGCTATATAAATCCCCCAAAACATGATCCTTCCACACCCAACCCCAAATGCAATCATCTTAAATACACAAAAGAACCACAGGCATAAAAATTTGTGAAATTTTCTTTACAAGAAACATAGAAATCGTTAAAGTTGTAAAACAAGTTCTCCTCAGGATGTAAACAATGAAGAAAAAAGGTCATCAAAATAAAGGACAGCAAGGCTGGGCAGCCTTATAAGCAGAGAAAGCACAGGTCAAGCAAGCCCTCAGGGCAGGGTTACTGACGCCATTCACAGCAATTTCACCGAGGTTTTTACTATTCTTAAGAGGTTCTGCCAAAAACAAGCATTTTAGTGAGGTTAAATAAACATTACAACTAAGTTTATGAGATGTAACATCAGCAATCATTCCCACTGAGGATGTTTAGATATCCAAACACAGGTCCCTTTTATTAAATCTGTATGTAAAGGCAGACATCATTGTTCAACTTAATCCTAGTGTCCTTGCCCTGAAGCTCTCCACAGCACCTCACCAAAAAGCACTCCTCTTTACAAATCGTCAGTTATTTTGTGTTGAGTACAACACTGAGAAGCAACTTGGTATAGTGGAAATACTGACCTAGGGAAAAAACAAAACTCTGCTGGAAACTGCTTACAATCTGTTTTCAGCTTAGTAGAGCCATGTGTGACATTGTATGAACCTGTGTGTGGTGGTGGTGGGGGCGGGGGTTGCATTGGGCAGGAATCAAGCTAAATAAGTTTTGCTTTCAACCTTTTTAACAATTAAAAATTCAGAACACAACATTTCATGCCTACATTTTAAGTCTATTAAGGCTCACAAGGAAAACACTAGAAATTACAAAATATTCTCACCTTTTTATTACAAAGAAAAATTCTATAAATGTTATATTAAAGCTGCAGTGTTAAAATTGCAAAGTGTCCTATTAACAGGTCACAAGATTCTTAAACAATTAAAGAAAAATATTTATGCACAAATTTTCCAATTTTTTATCCTTTTATGAAATAGAATAGAAAAATATCTTAAATTAAAACCTCAAAGTGCCACTCCTCTAAAAAAAAAAAACTTCCAAATAATATATGGTTAGAATTTTTCTTTATAAACTATATGTATTATATATGTATCTCTGCAACCTGAGGACTTGTTAGACACACCAAGATGTCAGGCTTTGCATTACAAATCCACATAGGCTTAAATTTGGTTTGCCTTTAGGACTTATACAGGGCTATTATAAAAATAAAGACATTAAGGCTGCGACTAAACAGAATGTTTATACTACTTCAGCCACATTTACCACTCTGAAATAAATTCGCTCAGTATGATCTCACAGCTCTTGTTAACCATGCAGGGAGAAAACAATTCAGAAAGCAAACAACCTGCTTTAAATTCTGCCTTTTAAAGAGTATTTGCATATTTAAGATATTAGTATGTCTATTTACTTGCTGGAGGAGACAATTTCACAGTCCTCAAACCGTGTGGATTGTAGGGATGGAACTCAGACCACTAGGCCTGTTACCAAGCACCTTTATCTCTGAGCCACCTCAATGGTCCCTAGTGTGTCAGTGTTTCTCCTTTCCACTCGGCTGGCTCTGCCTTGGGCTCCCAATCTGGCACTGGACTCTTGGCAATCCTCTTGCTCCGTCCTCCCAACAGCAGGGCCAGTCAGAGCACCCAGGTTGTATGTTCAATGAGTTAGACACATTTGAATATACTTGAGGGTTAAGTATTATTGTCCACTTTATTTTCTTTTCATCTGAAATTCAGAATTCATGTGTAGCCATATTATGAAAAGGTTTATTAGAAAAATAAAGAACTTTAAAATTTTTACAATATTTACTACTTCAAAACTCTTTTAGATAAAACAAGTGTTACTTGTGGTTGAAACACAGAATCTGACTCATAGATTCTCGTTTAATCCCTGTAAGACAAAGCACACATAGTAAAATAGTAGATCCTCAACAATGCTAAGAAATGCAACATGAAAGCCCCACTCAAACGCCATGGTCTCGGTGCCTATGGCAGTGCATGCTGCAAAGTACATGAAAAGATCTTCTCGGAAATTTAGCACCATGCTCACTACCGACATTAACACCGCTGTGTTAGATGTAAATTGTGTGGTTTGTGTTTACTGCTCCAGAAATTTTATCAGCTACACAAGGGCTGAGCAACCATCTTTATAGAGCAGGCACAAAACACCTCAGGTTTATAGGCCTCTAAGTCTCACTACTCAATATGCAACTGCAAGGAGAGAAACAACACAGATATGAAAATAACAGCTGTGCCTGTAGGCTGCAGACTGTCTGGTGGTCGACTAGACATGGATTTGAAGAAATAGTCCTGGGCCCACTACAAATACATCATATATGTGCACAGGATGAACTGAGCTGGGTAAGAAGAAACATTAATAAACATTACAGACTAAATTTCATACATCCCAATCATGTGTAAATATGTATAAAACTTATTTTACTTCATATAAATTTTTTGGTGTGCTAAAAACAGTGTCAAACCCAAGTCACATCAGAAGCAACGGACCATGAGCACTCAGAGGCCAGCAATATTTTGACATCTACGTTTTTCTATAAATTTGTAGTAACCAATTTGTTCTCTGTGCACCTAAAATGTTGGATGTGTATTTTAAGATATCATCTTAAAATTAAATTGATTGTTACAATTTGAAGCTAAGTGTGATTTGCTTTGTTTTATTAGAAAAAATACTCAAGCAAGGTCTACAATCATTGGTCAATTAAGAAAGACAAGAACATGAAACAGTAAAATAAAATACAGATACAAACTATTATGTCTGAAACACTCTATTTGGCAATGTTTAAACAAATCAAGATTTTAAAGGAACAAAGATTGCAGAGTACTTTGCAGATACAAAATAAAACAAATGATGAAGTGCTTAAGCAAAAACAAACAAAAAATAGTAAGAACACACTGCTTTTCTTCTTTTGAAAATAAACTCCCATTTGCTACAGAGCATTAGACGGCCGTGCAGAGCATCCTCATTGGCAGTGCTTCCCCTCTTGTCCCTCAGGGTTGGTGACTCATTTCATGTCTACCTCTTTAACCCTGTTAGAGCCTCCCATGCTTTTAGTACCTTTTGTGCATGTGTTTTTTCTTTTCTAAGCAAATGAGAAATGATCTATGCATCATGGAATCTCTCCCATTTTGGAACCAAAGGTTTAATTTTATATTTGTCTATTCTTTAAAAACTTTAGTGTAAAAACTGCTGGTTTTCCTGTCACTGTAGGAAGTGAGAACTCTGAGTGAGTGAGGAGTGCTTTCTGCAGTCTGACTGCACAGCACATGCTCCCAACAGTAAGGAACAACTGCCCAGCCATCAACTCCCATTATGGGTCTAGTTCCTCCCTCAAAGGCTCCCTGGGAGGATGTGGATGCTTTGCTCTTAGACTTAACAGTAGTACACAGTCCTCAGTCTGCAGAGACAGCTCTCAGTAAAGGTGCTTGTTAGCAATCCCTCTGGCAGCACCAGTGAGTTAAACTTCCTTCAATATCATTTCTACATAGTATATACATTGACGTTCATGCCGCTAGAAAACATCTACAGTACATTTCATAATAGAAAAATATATTACAAATCTGCTCGATTATTTACAAGCAATGCTCTATTATCTCTATGGACATTTGTTTGATACAGTACTGACAAGCTACACATATTTCCATTTCTGTAAAAGTTTTTAAAATTCCTTATGGCCTCTTGCCTGCCAAGCAAGAAAGTGATTTTATTTTCCTTTTCAAAACCAACTTTGGTGCATAAAAGATTCGGTTTGAAGATACTTTAAAAAAAATACAATTTTTTTTTTTTTACATTAAAAAAAAAAAAGAACAGTTTCCCCGGGCATAAAATTAAGAGTCAAAGGTTAAATGAAAATATGAGGATTATTCAAATAATTTGAAATTCAGGGGTTTTTTTCCCTCCAAAAACCATTGACACTGTACCCCATGAGACCCTAGTCCTGAAAAGGGAGCCAGACATATGGCAACACTCTTAGACAGTTATTCTCAGACCTAATTCGATAGACGAATTTTTAGTTGATTGCAAATGTCGTTCACTGTTTGCTTAAATACAAATTGAACATTTTTCTTATCAGAGTTCTGCAAAAGAACACAAACGGCAACCAATCACATCTATTTATCATAACTGAAAGGTAATTTCCACTGTCTAAATATTTGCTATTAAGACTTCAAATCAGTACACACTGTCAAGATGGATATCTTACAGTGCTTTTGGTATTTTTAAGGGCAATTGTTTGTCTTTCCAATAAAACTACTGTAATCATTAGGGGAAAGAAAAACAGCAGCTTAAGCAGCGAGCATGCAAAGCCTTTCAGAAGCTGTTCAGCTGAGTTGCCAGAGAGTGTCTGCGCAGTCTCCCACAGCGCCATTCCATGACATGTGGACTACAGTAATATATTAATATATTCCACAGAAGACCTACTTCATTCACAGAATGTCCACACTAAGCATAAATATTACTCTAAATACCGAGCTTAAAAATAAAAGAGGAAGGGGTTGACTCTAATGTGCAACTTTCCCTAAGCCCATTGTCAGTGACTAAGACTGCAGGTGTCCCCGCTTGTTTGCGTTTATGTATTTATGTATGTTTTACCTCTTCAACCTCTTCTGTGGCATTGTTCTAGAAATAGAAAAAGAAAAGAAATTCCTTATTCAGTTGAATCAAACACATAGAGTACTTTAAAAAAAAAAAAAAAAACACTAAAACTGAACAGAATGACAGTGAAAGGCCATCACAAAAAGGGATTTATTTCCAAGTGCTAGAGCATGCCTTCAGCCCCAACTTAAACTTGGGAGTTCAAGGACAGCTGGAACAAATATGTATATTGAAAGCAAAAGGTATTATTGCTAAAACATACAGATATTAATATAATTTAATACAAAAAATCATCTCTGTAAGTCTGATGTTTTTATTAAGAGAACCCCTGTCTCGAAATACCCCCCACAAAAGGTTCCATATCTAACATGTATTTTTTAACTACTATTTTTTAATGTATGTTTAAATTTCAAATAAGTGGTTTTTGTAGTCTCATTTGGAAGTGTACATTTTCTAGTGGTTTTGAGAAACCATTCCTTAAAAACACAAGAAGGGGGCGCTGGAGAGAGGGCTCAGAGATTAAGAGCACTGGCTGTTCTTCCAGAGGTGTGGAGTTCGATTCCCAGCAGCCACATGGTAGCTCATAACCGTGTATAGTGACATCTGGTGCCCTCATCTGGCTTTGCACACAAATATACATGTAGAATATTGTATAAATAATAACTACACGAATTTTTTTTAGAATGTATAGCTTCAGCCGGGCGTGGTGGCACACGCCTTTAATCCTAGCACTCAGGAAGCAGAGGCAGGCTGCCTGGTCTACAAAGTGAGTTCAGGATAGCCAAAGGCTACACAGAGAGACCTTGTCTTGAAAACATTCTAAAAATATAAAGATGAATGACTTTTTCACCACTGTTTAATCACCCGAGTAGTCTGTGATTTGGCTACAGCAGCATGAAGTTTAGGCTATATATATATATATATATACACATACTGAGTGACCTTGGGCAGATGAAATGAACTTTTACTGCAGTTACAATCTATGTGAAGATGCAGTGACCCCAGAAAGGCTGCAATGATGTGTATCACCTATGATGTGTATCACCTAACAGTTATCTCCTGGGCACTTCTCTTTGTAACACACGTAACAGGCAAGCTTAGAAATGAGACCCAGAAACATTAAGCAAGCGACTTTAAACTATTCTTTTGAAAAGTTTGGGGCAAAGGAAATGAAGCACATGGTGCTTAAGACACAACTTATTTTCAGTCTCACAAAAGTCTGATTAAACCCTAACCATATCTTTTTTAAATTAAGACTTACTATCACATACTCTGGTGCCCATGAGGTCAGGGGGGGAATCAGATCTCCTAGAACTAAGTCACAAAGCTGGTGTGGGTGCTTATACCAACTTCATTCCTCTGCGAAAGCATGCATCTTCCACTGCTGAGCCATGCTCAGCCTTAGAATCACGCTTTTAAGACAATTTCAAAATACTTGTGTATTATAATCTAAGCAAGTAATCTAAATAAATCTAGAACTAAACAAGCATATAAACCTTATCAAAATATTGTGTTTCTGTATTCTGTAATTCTTATGCCTGTGATATCACCACTATTTAAAAGGAACAAATAGTGGAGAAATGCTATAATAACCGACACATGAATGGTAGGGTGGCACTGGCTCCATAGCATGGTTGGGTAGCATGGGCTACATAAGACCCTCTTCCCCCATAGGTCCTGCCTGACTCCCAAAAACCTGAAGTCTGTTGAACAGAGAAATCAAGCACAAGTTGTTTATCCCAAGTCCAGGAACCTACACTCTGAAGCCTTTTGAGAACCAACATGATTTTAAAGGTTCTGATGAGGGATGTTCAATTAGTCCTGTCTAGGCAAAAACAAAACAAACATCCAGAATTTTAGATAAAGAATATTCAATCTCAACAGAGAAAGAAAAAATCCCAACTTACCCAAACTTTAGAAAAGTTCAAGATGAAAACTCAAACAAAAAAAGCACACTGTCGTGAAGTAAATTACCTGTAAATGTTTGGGTCCAACAGCAAGGCAGTATCTTTGGGTAGCTTTGATAAATGAACTACTTTAGTTTTTAACTGATGTCGTTCACTTTCATTCACCCATACATCTGGCAGGCTATAGATTAAAAAAGAAAAGCCAATGATTTACAGTTATCCTAGACTTATCATTTCAATGCTGTCATACTCTCCAGCCTTTTCTGCAGCTGACAGTGACACCTATATGCTTCTGCAAAGACAGGTGTGCCAGGCTGTCTATCTACTCGGGGACCAGACACTCCAACCCCAAGATAAATAACACCCAAGATTTTAATAAAGCCGAGCTGAACAGTAGCTGCACACCGCTTTCATCTCAGTGTTCCGGAGGCAGATCTCTAGGTTTAAGGCTAGCTTGGTCTACAGAGTGAGTCCGAGGATAGGAGTGCTATCTACACCCTGCCTGAGGCATTGAGTTTATTTTCTTTTTCTTTTTTGAGACAAGGTTTCTCTGTGTTAGCCTTGGCTGTCCTGGACTCTCTCTGTAGGCCAGTATGGCCTCTAACTCACAGCGATCCACCTGCCTCTGCTGGGATTAAAGGCGTGCAACACCACCGCCTGGCAAGTTTATTTCTTATACATAATATTTCAAATACTTACATATCTTCAGGCATCCAATGAAGCAAAAGCTTTATCTTTCCAGACTCCTCCTTTCTTTTAGCTATTACCTAGTAGCATTACAAAAAGAAATGGTTAACAAGAAAAGGGAAAAGGAAAACCAACTATTTATAAGATACCTTTCCTACACTGTGAAGACCTTGAAGTGGCCTACACAGGAAAGGCACTGACACCACAAAACTCTTGCCCTCCCTGCTTTGCACGCGCGAATCTCTTCGCATGATACTGACATTGCCAAGGTGTCCCCACACATAATTTAAAAATAATAAATATTCTTTTAAATTAATTAAAAAAAACTAAAGCAACAAATGGCTGTCAGGTTGCTCAGCAGTTATGAGCACTTTCTTCAAGAGAAGGAGTGTCTTCTGATCTCTACATGAATAGATAATGGACGGGAGACCACAGAACAAACAACAAGTAAAGCAGAAATCAGGCAGAGAGGGTCAAGGAGTTCAAGGTTATCCTTGGCTATGTATGTGGCCAGTTCCAAACTAAGCTACAGAAGACCCGAATCTGCTGCTGCAAAGAAAAAGATCTACTTTACAACTGAGATAGCTGACTACCTCAGTTTCTGTTGCTGTACTTGGTAGGCCAATTCATCTTTAGGTCTGAGCCTGAGTAACCCACCTATCTACAGTTTATCAAGCCATATTGCCATGCATGTTAGTAGTCTGAAAACCAAGGTGACACTTGGAATTACACAGCTCTCCAATGCCCACACTGACATTCGTGCTTTAGTTTATGTTGTTACAATCCCAGCACCATGTTACCAAGTTCCAGTTACAAATACCCAAATAAATACTACAATATTAATCTGAAAACATACAACTAAGAATAGAACTTTAAACAAAGAAAGATTACTTCTTCCATTTTATATATAAGCTTGTGGTTGGATAAATCCCTAATTTTAGGCTTGGCAATTAATGGAAAAATCTAAATAGGTCTGCTGGTACAAGAATAGAACCCTACAATGCTAGAATAAGCCAACCAAGCACAGTAACACACCAGAAACTGTGGTTCTGCTGACCTCTTCTGGAGAAGACTTCAGTTAAGGCATGCACTTAGCTCGTGTATGTTAACAGTTTAAACTTTCATGACCACTGAGGAGCTAGTACATGTATAGTTTGTATTAAGCATTATCAGAGCATGTGCTACCTACAGTCCCAGACCTCAAGAAGCCACAGGGTTTCTCTGTGTTAGCCATAGCTGTGCTGGTTGTAGACCAGGCTGGCCTTGAACTCAGATCTGCCTGCCTCTGCCTCCAAGTGCTAGGATTAAAGATGTGAGCTGCCATGCCCATCTGTTCTCTTCTTTTTGAGAAGGAAAAAGTCTCCTCTACACTGAACCTAAGTGTTTCATCATCAATAAGGATATTTACTTGAGGGTATTTACACATACAATACACAGGGGGAAAATCAAACAGTTAAACAGAAGAATGGGAGCACACATGCGTTCAGCACACACACACACTCGGTAAGCTCTCGTCCTCAACTGGTTACCATCTTATTTTTAAATATTTTTTCTTGGTGCAGCACATTAAAGCTCAGCACTAGGGAGGCAGAGGCAAGGAGATTTCTTGTGGGTTCCGCACCAGCCAGGTTTCCCTGTGACATAGTCTCACATATATCTTAAACATGTGTTTTGGTTGTCAGGCTCAGCAGCAAGCACTCTCATCCACGAAGCCATCTTGCCACCCTTCCACTTTATTTCAGTTCTTGTTGCTGTTTGCTTTTCTGACCGGCTAGACTGGCTGGTCAGTGAGCTCCGGTGTCACTCCCCTCACTGCAGTTACCGGTACATCTGGAGGTCAATCAGGCCTCATTGAGGCCTTTCCTCTCAAACTTGACACAGGACTAAGTTTGTTGTCAGTGTAATGGACAGAGACTCTAGGATCTGGCCCGATTCTCCCCGGTAGGGCAAAACATGTAATCCTAGTCTTTAACTATTTTTTTACATTTGATTAGGGGCCATTCTCCCCTCCCACTACATGGTCACAGGGATCAAACTCAAATAGGCATGCACCTTTAGCAGTGAGCCGTCTTAATGGCCCAGGAATCCTTTCTTTCCCTACAGTCTGCTGTCAGCACAGAAAACCTATAAATCTACTTGAAAAAGAAAAGCTTAGAGCCGGACATGATGGTGCATGCCTGTAATCCCAGCAACAAAACACACACACACCAATAATACAAAAGCCAAGCCAGTAGGTTCTAAAGGATGGTACAGAGGTGCAGGTGAGCTTCCAAGGAACACAGAACAGGGAGTAATGATGTGCTCTGGGGTTGGTGTGCTGAGGGGTAGAGGTGTAATCACATCAGTCACCAACTTGCCACGGTTGGGGTAAACTTTCCCACCTCATTTCCGCACTCACCATGTTAGTTTTGTTTTGTTTTTTCAAGCATAGTTGAACCCAAAATACTACAAGCATCTCAAAGTGCTTTCCTTAATTAACCTCCCTCAGCTATGATGTCCATCCTTCCTAGGCTGGATGTTGAGAAACTTCATTATAGGAGGGAGATAACGTGAGATGATCAATGCCAACCAATAACACTTTAAAACTTCAGGTTTGTTTAAACAGAAAATAAAAGTAGCCCAATTCTATAGTATTTCATATTTCAAAATAAAAACTGGGCTAGAGAGATGGTAACTGGTAAAAGCACTTGCCACATAAGCCTAGAGATCTGAATCTCTACAATTTCTACAAACCATATAAAGGTGGTGGAAAAAATTAAAAATGTGACAGGCATGGTGGCACACGCCTTTAATTCCAGCACTAGGGAGGCAGAATCATTGGGAGTTCAAGGCCAGCCTGGTCTAAAAAGTGAATCCAGGACAGCCAAGACTACACAAGGAAACCCTGTTTCGAAAAAAGAAAAGGAAGGAAAAAACAAACAAAAAACTAAACTAAGCGTTGCCTAACCTTCTTACATGCATCATAGTGTGTGCACCCACACATATATGGCTAGACAATTTTAAGACTTTAATCCCAGCACTTGGGAGGTGGGGGAGGGGAATGAGAGTTGTGTAAATGCCTACAGACCACACAAAAGAGTGTTGCCTCCCATGATCCCAGGTCCTCTACAAGAAGAGCAAGCATTCAAGCCACTGAACCATCTCCCCAACACTAATAAAAGCATACAGTAATTTTTCTAAGAATTCATAAGCCAGAAGCCTCACCTAGAGACCTAGGCCAAGGTACACGAATATAAAGAACGAAATACGACGAGGCTAGAGAAGACTCAGCAGTCAGAGCACCTGCTGCCCTGAGTTCAGTCGCCATCAACCACGCGGAACATAACTCCTTAGACACCAGGCACACACGATGCACACAGGTACATGCAGGCATATGAATACACATAAATCAAATTTTTTTAAATCTTGCTTTGTGTTTCCAAACTGACATTCTGGTTGTTCTGGGTTGACAACCTAGCCTCAAGAAATAGTGACTCTCTACAGCATGCTGGCCAGACACAATTTTTAAAACCTGGGGTTATACCTATGATACAAAGCACATTTAAAAATCTTCCACCATGACTGGGTGATATGTTTAATTGAATACCACATGCACAAACTTTTGGTGGGGGAAGCTTCCAGAACTAGGCATTGGAGAGTGACCCTAGGGCCTCAGATGTGCTAGGCAAGTATTTCATCACTGGGCTACATCCCTGTTCTACATTTTCAACGACTAAACTGCACATATTTTTTACATGCTATCAAAATCTTTCCAAATCTGAGACAGAGAAAATATTTCCAAGCTTTTACTTAATTACAAATAAATGGCCCTAAGTGCACAAACTTAAACCCTAGGGGTCGCAGCTAGGGTCTCCCACATGTCAGACAAGCACTCTACCCCATCAGTATAATTCTAAACAGCAATTAACTAGTTCAAAGTCTCAAACAGTTCTCAACTGTGTACTGTACATATGGCTTAAGATTGTTTCTTTGCTTTTTTAAAAATTATTTCTTGCTGGGAAGGAGGCCTTCCACTCCTGCTTTGGGCTGCAATGCTGGGATGACAGGCATTACTACCACAACCAACAAACCATGTGACTTTTAACAAAAGGTCCTATATTTTGAGCAATATAAAAATATAATAGTGAAAACCAATGTTTTGCAAGTTGGTATAATTTGAAAGAAAAAACAGAATACTTACAGTACTATGAAAAACAACACTGTGTCCCTTCCCTAAACTTTCTATATGAGCTGAGAGGTTAAAGCATATGGCTCGATGTCTTATGGCATCCAGTGTTTGTGCATCGAAGAAATCATGTGGTCGCGCTAAAAGTCAACACACAAAAAAAGTTAAAGACTGTTTAGAAAACTTCATCAGCCTACTAGATGTTCAAGTGTTTTCCAAACACAGGAGACTACAGCTTTAACTGACAGGGAGCACATCCCTGGCCAGCATCTAGCTGCACCTGTCTTTGTGTCCAGGCTAAGAGCTCTAATAAGGTGACAACAGGCAGAATGCAACTTATCAATGAACGCAGTGACTCCATTATTCCTGTTTCTTGGCCTCATGGTCTACCATTTTTATTTTTTCATAAAAATACTCCATGGAGGTTTCAAACTTACCATGTGATCTCCTGAGCATCTATTTTTTCACAGGCTATCAAAATCTTTCCAAATCTGAGCCAGAGGAAATATTTCCAAGCTTTTGCTTGATTACAAATAAATGGCCCTAAGTGCACAAAACTAAAACCCTAGGGATCGATGCTAGGGTACACACCTTTAATCCCACACATATATCATGATTATACAGCAATCGTTTTAAGACTTTATTTCTCAGCAGGCATGGTAGCCCATGCCTTTACTCAAAGCACTTGGGAGGCAAAGGCTGGTGGGATCTCTGTGAGTTCGAGGACAGCCTGGTCTACAAAAGAAACGCTGTCTCCAAAAAAAAAGTCAAAATTATTTATTTACTTATTATTTTTACAGTGGTCCACATGTACATCTGCAGACCAGAAGAGGGCATCAGATCACATTATAGATGGTTGTGAGCCACCATGTGGTTGCTGAGAATTGGACTCAGGAAGAACAGTCACTGCTCTTAACCTCTGAGCCATCTCTCCAGGCTCGTAAATATTATTTCTGAGATAGCCCTGTTGTATAGCCCAGGCTGGCCTCAAAGTCACAAGCAAATAATAAAGCCATTTTCAGTCAGGTTCAGCAGTACACACTAAGCTCTTAAAGAATGAGCACTGAATTAGTTCTGGCCATCCTAGCTAATGTGCCAAAACAGTCTCCAAAACACAGAAGAGGTGGTCTCCAAGCACTATCTAAGCCTTGTGGGGCCTGGACAACCTTGATTTGAATCCAGCCTTGGCACCGGAGATGAGAAAAGAAAGTTACTGTAACTCTATTTAAAAAAATTTTTTAAATGACAAAGTAAAAACAAAGTGACTGCTTCAGTACCCATGCATGCATGTTTTGGAAGGAAACCAACAGTCAAACCACAGTAACATCTGCCTAAACAATGGTCCACAAAGTGAAAAGAAGGCCTTGCGTGTTTTCCAGTTTAGAGAGCCAACATGCATCCTCTCCAAACAATACAGTGACAAAACCCCTCAAACTAGGTAGAAAGTATTGCCCCTATAGCCTGTCATTAGCACTCAGCCACCTCAACAGACCTGAACAGAGACTACAGGGCAGAGCAGCACCTCCTTAGGTAGCACATATGCCAGTTCTAAGCAGCAACTGGGGAAATGCACCCACCTTCGCTTTCTAAGAACAGTGACCAGGTAGGAAGTAGAATTAGAAGATCAGGAGGCTTGAGGCCAGCAGGGGCTAGGCTGAGAGTGCTTTAAAAAGAATGCAAATGGAGCCGGGCATGGTGGTGCACGCCTTTAATCCCAGCACTTGGTAGGCAGAGGCAGGTGGATCGCTGTGAGTTAAAGGCCAGCCTGGTCTACAAAGAGAGTTCCAGGACAACCAAGGCTACACAGAGAAATCCTATCTCTGACATTAAAAAATTAATAAAATATTAATAAAATAAAGCAAATGGGTTCCTGAATTGGTGACACACACCTATAATCCCATCATTGGGGATCCTAGTTTACACAGTGAGGCCTTGTCTCAATAGAGTAGCAAATTGTGCAAGCATTGCTAAACAATGGGAACAGTGAATAGATATAAATAGTGACGCAGTGTGCAAAGAGACGGCAAGCTCCTCTGGGTTTTCTGGTTTGTTTTATACTCATTTGGGGGGGGGGGTGCCTCAGTGCATGTATGGAGGTCAAAGAAACAACTTGTTAATTCTCTCCTTCTACCATATATGGGTCTCCATAGATCAAACTTACACCAGACTGATGCCAGGATGCCTCCAGGTTACTGGCCTGACTTCCCTCAGTGGTACTGTTTTGGAACTGTAAGTTGAAATATAAATTCCTCCCCAAGTTATTTATGGTCATGGTATTTAGAACCAACTAACAGCATGTAAAGATCTTCTTACTTTAACAGTATGGAGGGGAAAAACTATATATATAGATAATGGTCAGTTGGTTTGTTCGCTGTAGCTTTGTAGTGAGACATTTCAGTGTTTTAGAGACCGGCTTGCATGTGCCTTTTCATCTCTATCCCAATCAAACCACAATGAGGAGATTCCGTTTACTTAGTGCTTCGCTCTTGTAGAACTCCCTTTCTCAACAGCATCCCTTCATTCCTCACTCACTCACTGCATGCCACTATTCCAGATTTATTAGCAGTGGACCCACAAAAATCCAAGCATGGTGCCCTCCAGGCTCTAATTAAGGTTACTCCTACTCTCTATTGTCTTTTTTTTTTAACCCTAAATATCAAAGGAGTATCCAGTATATGACCCAGTAATTAAGAGCATAATCTTCATATTGTCATGTTATAAACACTCTGTTCACACACATTCTACACTTTGGTTAATTCATTGCTTAACTTTTATTTGATTTTACATCTGACATGCTTTAAAATCTCAAAAATATTTGTAGAAACACAAACATTTGCCATGTTTTAAGTTTTTCTAATATATAACAAATCAAACTAGACACCACCTAGTATCTAATTCTCTGAATATAGTTTATATTCTAAGACCACATACACTTAATAATCCTTTAGTTTCTGCAAACGTCTCACTAGATTCTCGTGCTGAAAGGCAGATAGCATATATCATTTCCATATACATACACACAAGTCAACCTCAAGACCAGTAAAGCTGGACTTGCTTATTAAAGCCCTTTTGCCACAGAGACTTTCTAAGCAAGCACTTACGTAGCGAACGCCGTCTTTTGTTCTTTAGTTTCCTCCTCTTGTTCATTCCAGCTTTAGAAGGAGATTCTTCTTTGGCCTTTGGCTGACTAGAAACTTTTGAGGAATTCTGCTGACTGAAGTGTGTGGGTACATGGCGAGCTAGCCCTCCCTGAGAAGCAAAGCTGGCATTGCAGCCACCAACTACACACTAAAAAGAAGAAAAGGGCTGTCAGTATTACTGCATAAGGTGTGAGCAGAACTGAAGGCAGTAAACCTCAGTACAACTGATTCTAGAAAAGATACATGAAGCATTTCTTTTGAATTCACTGCAAAAGGCAGCTAAGTTATCTAACAAGTGAACAAGTGAACCACTTGGCAGTGGCATGGCTGTTTCCAACCTTAAATTCACAAGGTTATGTTAGGCTTAGGTTAAATCTCTCCATCGTACCAAGGCAAACTCCAAGGGATCGTCTTCCTACAAGATGATTGGTTTTTTTTTTTTTAAAGATTTATTTATTTATTATTATGAATATAGTGCTCTGTCTGCGTGTACACCTGCAGGCCAGAAGAGGGCATCAGATCACATTGTAAATGGTTGTGAGCCACCATGTGGTTGCTGGGAATTTAACTCAGGACTTCTTGAACAGTCTTAACCTCTGAGCCATCTCTCCAGGCCAACACAAGAGATGTTTTTAATAAGCCATGCTTATATAAAAAGATAGGAAACTGACACACTAACAGTCGCACCGATTCCTTCATTTCTGAAGCCCTGGCTAGCCCAGAACTTAATATTTAGTATTTAGACCAGGTTGGCCTCAAAATCAGAGAGCCTTCTGCCTCTCCCTTCGCAATACTAGGATTAAAGCCATGCAACACCATCTAAAAATAAAAGCTACCACAAAATCTTCAGATGTCTATTTTTCTTTTTTGGTTTTTCTCTGTGTAGCCTGGGCTGTCCTGGACTCACTTTGCAGACCAGGCTGGCCTTGAACTCAGTGATCCACCTGCCTCTGCCTTCGGAGTGCTGGGATTAAAGGTGTATGCCACCACGCCAGGCTTTGTGCCTGTTTTTCTATATTGCTGCAACAAGGGGGGGGGGGGGGCTTTCGTATGTATACTTTTATTTTAGGTGTGTGTGTGTGTGTGTGTGTGTGTGTGTGTGTGTGTGTGTGTCGGACAGGGGGACGGGGAGGGAGAGAGACTGACTACATGCACGTTGTGTGAGGGTGTCAGATTCCCTGGAACGGGAGTTACAGTTAAGCTTCTATGTGAATGTTCTGCCTTGAACTCACAACAATCCATCTGCATCTGCTTCCTGGGTGCTAGGGATTAAAGCGTGCACCACCACGCCGCCTTCGGCTGTTCTTTTTTAAATAGGATAAATTGTTACAGTATAATTAGAACTGCATGTAAGTCAGACATGGTGTTGCACACCTGTAATCCCAGCACTCAGGGAAGCAGAGATAGGCAGATCTCTGAGTTTGAGGCCAGCCTGGTCTACAGAGCAAGTTTCAAGACGGCTGAGGCTACACAGAAAAAAATGTCTCAAAAAAACAATGCTCTGCATTTGAAACAGTTCAGCAGACAACACGCAAAATACAGCTCACTCAGTTTTCTGTAAGAAGAGAGAGGCTTGGGGGCACAAGCCTGTAGACTCAGGTTAAGGAAGGGCAGCTTGGACTATACTGGATGTTTCAGGTCAGTGGACTACACAGCAATGCTCTCTCACACAAAGCAGAGGGAAGGCATTACACACATTTTAAAGAAACTGGAAAATGGGCAGTGGTGGCGCACGCCTTTAATCCTAGCACTTGGGAGCAGGGCAGGTGGGTCTTCATGAGTTCAAGGCCAGTCTGGACTACAGGCTGAGTTCCAGGCCAGCCAGAGCTGTTACACAGAGAACCCCTATCTCAAAAAACTATAAAAAGAAACTGAAAGAATTTGAGGAATCAATGAAACAGGAAGAAAGCCATGCACATAGTAGCAGCAGAGGGAGCAAGGCAGGATATGGATGTCTCATCATATTGCCTAGTGGGGGGCTTCAAATTCCTAGGCCTAAGCAACACTACTGCATCATCCTCCCAATTATTCTGTATATAGTGGACTGGCTGCATATACGCCTGCAGGGCAGAAGAGGGCATCAAATCGTCTTACAGATGGCTGTGAGCCACCACAGAGTTGCTGGAAATTGAACTCAGGACCTCTCAAAGAGCACTCAGTGCTCTGAACCTGTGAGCCATCTCTCCAGCCCGATAACAATCCTCTTAAAATAAGTCCTCTCTCAGGGGGCCTGCAGACACATGCCTTCAATCACAGCACTCTGGGAGGCATTGTGTTTTTAACAGTTTTTTGTTGTTTTGTTTTGTGAGGCATGGTCTCTCTGTATAACAGTCCTGGCCATCCTAGAACTTACTATGTAGACCAGGCTGGCCTCAAACTCAGAGGTCCACCTGTTCTGCCTTCCCAAATGCTGGGATTACAGGTGTACACCATCACACCAAGAGCTTCTCAATTTTTTAAAAACTTTATAGTGATCCTTTAAATTCCATGGCATGAATGCCATAAAAATTATATTTTTGAAAGTTTTATATTTTAAAAGAGTAAGTCAGAAACTTGCTCTTTAAAAGTTTCTCAGAATACATCTATTTGGTGATTTTCAATCTCAAAATTGAATAGTGGCACGCGCCTTTAATCCCAGCACTTGGGAGGCAGAGGCAGGTGGATTGCTGTGAATTTGAGCCTGATCCAAGAGAGATCCTGGCTTGGAAAAAAAAAAGACACCAGGGACAGGGGCAAGTCTGTAGCAGAATGGTTGCCCAGGAGAGCTTGGCATGCCTATGGAGTTCAGAAACACCTGCGCTGAGATGACCGGGTGAGACCTTTAAAAAGAAAGGAGATGAGGGGGCTGGAGAGATGGCTCAGAGGTTAAGTGTGCTTCTGCTGGCTGCTCTTCCAAAAGTATGGAGTTTAATTCCCAGAAACCAGATGGTGGCTCACTACCATCTATAATGAGATCTGGTGCTGTCTTCTGGCATGCAGGCAGAATAGATTAATAAGTAAACCTTTACTTAAAAAAGAAAAAAGACGAGTTCCCTGTGGCTTTATGAATCTCTAACATACGCACCTTGAAAGGTTTGTCCCCGCTGTGTGTCAGCATGTGCCGCTGCAACCAACTCTGACTGGTTGATGGGGTGTTATACACCTTACAACCTTTCCACAAGCAAACAAACACCTATTAAAAGAAGAACAATGTTAGCTGGGCGTGGGGGCCCTGTAACCCTGCAATCCCTGCACTCAAGGGAGGCAAAGGCTGGAGGAGAGCTCTGTGAGTTGAAGCCATCCTAGTCTACAAAGCAAGCCCAGGACAATACAGCCAAGGCTGCACAGAGAAACTCTGTCTCAAAAACAAAACAAAGAAAAAAGGAAGCACTTATCTCAATAAGGACTTTGGTCCCTCTTAATTTCAAATGATTAAAATCAATTGATAAAAAGACATCTACTGTGCACTTGATCAAAATGCATCTAACTGGCCAGGCGTGGCAGCCTATGACTTTAATACCAGCACCACTCTCAAGCAGAGGCAGGCGATTTTTGTGGGTTGGAAGCCAAACTGGTCTACAGTGTGAGTCCAGGACAATTACAGAGAAACCTCGTCTCAAAACCAAAAGAAAAAGGGGGAAAAAAAAACAAAAAACAAAAAACAAAAGAAAAAAACCAGAATGCATTTAGCTCTTCTGTCCCAACAGGGTACAGTCTTCCCCAGTATCAACAGAGTCCTTTCCCCTCATTAAGGAACTAACACACCCCTAGGATGAAGATACGCATAAGGCAACAAGCTCCAGGCACTAAAGAGCTTACTTATATTTGTATGTGTTTGTATAAGGAACATTTGCTACTTCTCAGTACTAGAAAAATATGAAAACAAATGGTCAATAAAAATTTAAATTAGGCTGGGCGTGGTGGCGCACGCCTTTAATCCCAGCACTCAGGAGGCAGTAGTAGGCAGATCGCTGTGAGTTCGAGGCCAGCCTGTTTTACAAAGTGACTCCAGGACAGCCAAGGCTACACAGAGAAACCCTGTCTCAAAAAAAAATTTTTTAATTAGTAGATAAGCTTTTAACTTCCAATAATCAATTGAAAGTTGCATTCAAATTTTAAAAGAAGTAAAAATTGTTATCAAATTTTTCTACTCATGGATTCCTACACTCACATGCCTACTAACATTTGATAGTCTTGTACTGTTCTTCCCATTAGGATGTATTTTCAGCTATCTTAATTATGATGAAGCAAAAACAAAACACTAATGAAGAGCTACATTCTCAGCCTTAGGAAACCAAATTTGATTAGGTCTGGAAAGTTCCAACACTAGCAACCTAATTTTCCGCTGAATATTCCAAACACTCAAAGCTGTTCCACACACTGCAGTCTCCCCTGAAAGAGCTGGCACATAGTCAGATCTTCCTCCAAAAAAAAAAAAAAAAGACTTGAGACTTTTTCTAAGAACATTATATGCAGAATCACTTTAGTACGAAGACTGAAGAAAAATACATAAAGGGCTAAGAATATAGCTCTGTGGTAGAGAGCTTGCCTACCATGCACAAAGCCCTGGGCCTCAATCCCAGGGAGCACAAAACAAAATAACAAAAGCAAACAAATTCAGGGGCTGGAGAGACAGCTCAGTGTTCTTTCAAGGGCCTGTGTTGAATTCCCAGCACCTACATGGTAGCTCACAGCAATCTAGCCCCATTCTCTTCTAGCCTTCCTGGGAAGTAACCAGGCACACTTTAAAATCCAATGTAGAGCAAATGTCTCAGTCCATGAATTAATGACTTAAGTCAGGTAGACTTGGTGATCTATCTATCTACTTTGGCTTTTTGGTTTTCTCAGGTGGAGTGGTATGTCCCCAATCAGTCCCAATTTTAATGCAAGCTGGACCTGGTGACAAAGGCCTCATCCCAGCTCCTTATGAGGTACAGTAAGAAAGACAACTGCAGGGTGGGGCTGCTGGGAGTCCTGTGTTTTGTAGAGTACTAACCAGCATACACAAAACCTGGAGAAGCGAGGTGCAGTCAGTCCACAGTTACATAGCAAATCTGAGACCAACCTGGATTAGATGAGACCTGATCTCCAAAACCAGAAAAGGGCAGCATGACTGTTGCCCTCCTCAGTGACTGCTGCCACAGTGCGGAACAGACGCTTCAGATGGGCAGACAGTGCGTCTCCTCATCACTGACTCCGGGTCTCCTCTATTCTTCCTATAGTGCTTCGTACTCCCTCAAGTTTTCAAGTTACTAATTGCAGCTGCCCAGCAGGATGAGGCAGGAAAATGAGTGCGAAGCCTACCTGGGCTACAGAGGAAGTTCAGGGAGTAAATTACAGAGCTCTGCCGTATGTGCAATACCCCCACCAGAAAAGCCTTTCCAAGGTTACTTCTGGACCAGTGAGGTGGATAAGTGGGCAAAGGCACTTGCCACCAAGCCTGATAAAGTACTCGCATAGCAGTTGACAATTGTAACTCAAGTTCCATGGATCCTGACACCTTCATACCAATGCACAGAGAATTAATAAATTCTTTTAAAAACAAAAGTAAAACACCCAAGGCTTTGCCCTAGTTTTGAGAATTCTGTCAATTTTGTTTAGATGGCTTGGTTTTTTGCGATAGGGCCCCTCAATCTCTTATGAGCCAAGGTTTTTACAAACCTACTGCTCAGCCAGGTGTGGTGTGGTACACGCCTTTAATACATGCCTTTAATCCCAGCACTCGGGCAGCAGAGGCAGGTGGAGCGAAGTGAGTTCGAAGCCAGCCTGGTCTACAAAGCAAGTCCAGGATAGTCAAGGCTACACAGAGAAACCCTGTCTCGAAAAATCAAAAACAAAAAATAAACCTGCTGCTCTAATGATCTAAAAAATCAAACTGACTTTTCCTCCCCAGTGCTGGCGTTAAAGGTGTGTTCCACCACTGTCCGGAAAAGTAACTACTCGTGTGGAAAATCCAGAGCTTTTAGAGAGACCAAGTCTCAAAAAAAAACCAGGAACTGGGGGGCGAGGGGAGAGAGAACAAAAGAAAAGGGGAAAGAAGAAAGTACAATTGTAGCTACTTCATAAGTAGCTGTGATTTGCTTTTTTTCTATTTGTCTGTTTGTTTCTCTGCATAGCCTTGGCTGTCCTGGACTTGCTTTGTAGACCAGGCTGACCTTGAATTTACAGCAAATCCGCCTGTCTCTGCTTCCTGAGTGCTGGCTGGGATTACAGGCATGAGTGCTTTATCTGCAGAAGAGGGCATCAGAAACTCCAGGTGGTTTCTGGGAATTGAACTCAAGATCTCTAGAAGAGCAGGCAGCACTCTTAACTTCTGAGCCATTTCTCCAGTCCCCCTTTTTAAGTGTTTGTGTGAACTGGGGCGGGTATGGGTGTGTTTGAAGCGTATGTGTGGTGTGGTGTGGTGCACACCTTTAATCTCAGCACTAGGGAGGCAGAGGCAGGCAGATTGGAGGGCATAAGAGAACACTGGATTCCCTTAGAACTAGAGTTAAAGGCAAATATTAGCAAACAAGTAACTGCTAAAAGCAGAACCTGAGTCCTCTAAAGAGCAGTCTGTGCTCTGGTCACTGAGCCACCTCTCCAACCCCAGCTGTCTAGTTCTAAGGCAGCATCTCACACACAGTTTCTCTAGACACCATCCTGCCTTAGCCTCCCAAATAGAGACTACAGGCAAATACCACTATTTCTGGCCTTGAAAAAATATTCTTATAGCCCTGTGTGGTGGCATATGCCTTTAATCACAGCACTTGGGAGGCAGAGGCCGGCGGATCACTGTGAGATTAAGGGCAGCCTGGTTTACAAAGTGAGTCCAGGACAGCCGCAACTAACAGAGAGACCCTGTCTCGAAAAACACAAACACATACACACACACACACACACACACACACACACAAGGAATGGGGGGAAAAATAATCTGGTTATGGTTAAAAAGAGTCAGGGCATACATGTATGTGCTGTATGCCTAGTAATTGAAAAACCAAAAAAACCCAGAATACTTCCATTATAAAATTTGTTTTTGTTTTTCTGAGGCAGTGTCTCGCTATGTATCCTTGGCTAGAACTTGCTATGTAGACCAGGCTGACCTCAAACACACAAAATCCAACTGCCACTGCCTCTGCAGTGCAGACTTGCCTCACCACATTCAGCTGTGGGTCCTATCAGTCAATTAAGGTTTGCCTACGTTAATAAATCCTATTAGGGACTGTTAGACAAAACAAATAAATACAGTAGACAGACTAGCCAGGCATGGTGATACATGCCTGTATTCCCAGAATTCAGAAGACAAGAGATGGAAAAGTGCCAAAAAGTAAAGGCTAGCAGAGTCAACACAAAAGTTCAAGGCTGGGGCTGAATAGAAGGCTCAGAAGTTAAAAGCACTGCCTATTTTTCCAGAGGTGCTAAGTTCAATTCCCAGCAACCACATGGTGGCTCACAACCATCTATAGTATGATCGGATGCCCTCTGTATACATGATAAATAAATCTTTAAAGAAAAAATGTTCACGGGGGTGGGAGAGATGGTTCAGAGGTTAAGAGGCTTTTCTTCCAAAGGTCCCGAGTTCAATTCCAAGCAACCATCTACAAATGGTTCACAACCATCTATAATGAGATCTGGTGCCCTCTTCTGGCCTGCATGTGTGCATGCAGGCAGAACATTAAGTTCTCACTCGAGAGGCAGAGGCAGGCAGGTCTCAGTGAGGTCCAGGACAGCCAGGAACAATACAAATGCAGGCATGCAGGCACGCACACTCACGCACACGCGTTTCAGGCTTCTGTCTCAAAAGTCACCCACGTGCATACACAATTACGAATACTTGACACAAAAGCTTGGTTTTTCCCATCTCGCTAATTACGCAAAACATTCCTGGTTTTATTGCTTTTTAAAATTCTTTGGTACTAATCCTAAGCAGCCTAGATATTCCTACCTCAGCCTGAGTGCTAGGGTTATATAATAACCAGGTTGTCTCCTTAATTCTTTTTTTGTTTTTGTTTTTGTTTTTGTTTTTTGTTTTTGTTTTGTTTTTTGAGACAGGGTTTCTGTGTAGCCTTGGCCATCCTGGACTCACTCTGTAGACCAGGCTGGCCTCGAACTCACAGCAATCCGCCTGCCTCTGCCTCCCGAGTGCTGGGATTAAAGGCGTGCGCCACCACACCCAGCTCCTTAATTCTTTAAAGTATAATAACCGTTGCTTTAACATATCCACCTATACTTGTATATAAAATAGGGGTGCTGGATAGATGGCTCGGCACTGGCTTCTCTTCCAGAGGACCTGGGTTCAATTCCCAGCACTCAAATGGCAGCTCACAAGTATCTATCTCCAGTCTCTGCAGGCACCAGGCATGCAGAATGCACACACATGCATGCAGGCAAAGCACCCAAATTTAACACAAATTCTACAGGAGGCTAGAAAGATGGTTCTAATCCCTTCAAATTGCAAGGCTGGTGGCATGTGCCAACCCTGGCACCATCGCTCAGGCTGGCTGAGTCCCAGAATAACTGAGGCTTCCGACAAGACACTGGCTCCCAGATGCTCTCCTCTCCAGTCCCAGGACCTTGGGATTCACTGTGTCCATTTATAGATCTCTACTACAGTTTTAAAGGTTTTTTTTTCCCCAAAACATATCTAGGAGCAAATTTCATGTAATCCTAGCAAGTAGATAGAACAATAACAAAAACCTTGAGGTAAATTCTCCAGTTCCTTTCATAAAGAAGAAAAATCCTATTAGCAATTATAAATGAATAAAATAAAAAAGAATGAAAAAGAATGGCAAAACCAACCCCTCCACGCTGACCATCTACATGTATGGAACGGATGTGGTCTGCCAGGTCTGGGCTGGAGTTGAAGCATGCCTGGCACTGGTCCCAACAACAATTATAGGCAATGTGTTTGCTTGAAGAAGTAGTGCTCCCTTGTCCATTCATCATTGCTGGAGTTGAACGCCCACTGGAAATTGTGCTGTCTACGTCCATTAGGGTACTGCTTATGCTACAAGAGAAGAAAAGGGCTGTTACTCCTAGAAATTCACCAACACGAATGAGCTCACAAATACTAAAGTACAACATTCTGCTCTATACAAATAATGCATACTGAAAATTCTCCATTCAATTGCAACGCTTTAAAATTAACTGGCAATAAAATACAAGATGAAAACAGAACAGTGCCTCACAACAGTGGACGGTGTGGGGCTGAATTTGAAGACAGCTTGGGAGAGTGAGAGAACTGAGATCTGCTGTGAATATATCTTAAAGGAGGCAACAGGGGCTGAAGATATAGGTAATGGCAGAACATTTTCATGGCTGGGCTCGCTCCCACAAACCATCAACACTGCCCCAACACACACACACACACACAAATTACATTTACTGAAACCTCTGAACTAAGCTGCACAGAAAGCATTCTCTGGATCTGGAACTCCCACATCCTAAATCCTAAAGGACTAAAGACCTGGGAAGCAAACAAACTCCCACAGCCCTGATCAGGAGGCATGCCCCTACCCCAACACCATAATACCTGGCTCTTCACACTTTTAACACGAGAAGGCTCAAACTGGATTATAAAGAAGTGGCCTCCATAGCATGTCCACGGTTCAGTTTCCAGCACTAAAGTTAATTAAACTCAGTTTCAGACCAGAGTGTTCTGCATTAGTAGAGTGCTTGCCTATCAATCTCCAGGACCAAAATGGAAAACAAGAGAAATGAAAAAACAGAGAAAGATGGCTCAGCAGGTAAAGTTGCTTGCCACCAACTCTAATGACCTGAGTTCAATCCTCAGGACCCACATGGTGAAATGAGAGAACCAACTCTCTAGTTAGTTGCCCCTCTGACCTCCACATGTGCCCACATACATATGCATGCCAGCATATACACACACAAAGCTCAACAGATGGCTTGCCAATGCACAGACCTCCTGTGTTCAATCTGTAGCCCCACATAAACCTAATCCTTGCACTTGGTAGATAAGGACAGAAGGCTATTAAGTGCAAAATCATCCTCAGCTACAAGTGAATTAAAAGAAAATGCTCAATATGGAGCTGGGTGTGGTACTTCATGCCTGCAACCCCAGCACTTAAAAAGGCAAGACAAAGCTGGGGGGGGGGGGCACACCTTTAATCCCAGCATTTGAGAGGCAGAGGCAGAGACAGGAGGATCTGAGTTTGAGGCTAGCCTGGTCTACAGAGTAAGTTCCAGGACAGCTAGAACTGTTACACAGAGAATCTGTGTCTCAAAAAACAAAAAAAGGCAAGAAGCTCACCATGAGGTCATGGCCACCCTGAGTTACACCCAAACTGTCTCAAAACCAAACAAATTAACAATTGTAGAACTGAGGGATATAGCTCATGATGGAACACTCTCCTTCAGCATATTAAATAAAGACCTCCCATGAAAGAGAGAGCCAACTCCTGCAAAGCTGTTGTTCTGACCTCTACATCAATGCCTTGGCATACATGCCTTCACACATGCACATGAAATAAAATGTAACATAAACAGAAATTCCAAAGACCTGACCCTCAAGTCAACCCTAATCAAATAGCATTTTAATGTTTATGTGTTGGGATCTAGAGAGATGGCTCAGAGGTTAAGAGCACTGACTGTTCTTCCAGAGGTCATGAGCAACCCATGCAACCACATAGTGGCTCACAACTATCTGTAATGTGATCTGGTGCCCTCTTCTGGTATAAAGGCATACATGCAGGCAGAGCACTGTATACATAATAAATAAGTAAAGATTTGTGTTGGGGTTCCATATACAGTTTCATTTGAGAAGAAATTTTCAACCACTACTGGAAATTCATAAATTGTTTTAATTTTGAAGGATACATAGTTGTCATTTATGGAGCAAAGTGATATTCAGTAGCTGTACAATGGAGCAAACTAGGCAAATGAACATCCCTATAACCGTAAACATCATCTTTTGTGGCACACTCAAACTCTCAACTATCCTGTTACCCACAATAATCGCCATGCTGTGCAGTAGGGAACACAGAATTTATTCAAACTGCAGCACTGTACACCCTGTAAACTGTTTTTAATTTCCCTTTTCTCAACAGCAGACATCAACATGTCCACCACTATGATAACAGCACTTTATTAAAGAGCTGGAAACTAGCTGGGTGGTGCATGCCTTAAATCCCAGCTGTGAGTTCGAGGCCAGCCTGGTCTACAAGTCTAGGACAGCCAAAGATACACAAAGGAACCCTGTCTGGAAATACCACCCCTGAAAAAAAGGATTGGAAACCACTGAGTTCTTCGACAGGAAAGGATTAAGGTACATGAATTTAGGGACCTTGAACCTACCATGATTGCATATTCCAAACTCGAGTCAAGAAATGAAGGCAAGCAGATTTTGTAGCCAGCCTGGTCTATAAAGTCTAGGATCGCCAAGGCTACACAGAGAAAACCTATCTCAAAAAAAAAAGAAACAGGACTGGAGAGATGGCTCAGAGGTTAAGAGCACAGTCTGCTCTTCCAGAGGTCCTGAGTTCAATTCCCAGCAACCACATGGTGGCTCACAACCATCTATAATGTGATCTAATGCCCTCTTCTGCCATGCAAGTGTACATGCAGACAGAGCACTCATATACAATAAATAAAATCTTTATAAAGAAGCTGGGCAGAGGTGGCACACGCCTTTAATCCCAGCACTCAGGAGGCAGAGGCAGGCGTATCTCTGTGAGTTCAAAGCCAGCCTGGCCTACAGAGTAATTACAGGACAGCCAGGGGTACTCACAGAAACACTGTCTCAAAAAAACTGAGGGGTGGGGGGAGGAAGGAAGGAAGGAAGAAAGAAAAAAAGAAATGAAGGTCTTAGCTGGATGGTCTAATCAATCCTAGCACTTGAGAGGCAGAGGCAGGTAGGTGGATCTCTGTGAGTTCAAGGCCAGCCTGGTCCACAAAGTGAATTCAGGACAGCCAGGGCTACAGAGACCCTGTTGGGGAGGGGGGAGACAGAGACACAGAGGGTGGGGGGAAGGTGAAGGTCGGGACATTTCCAGTACAAAATGTCCTTAACCTCTACCAGACCAGACCGTTTTTCCCTTATAAACAGTCTTCAGAAGCCCTTCAATTCATTTAATTACTACAAATCCCTAGTGACTGTATATAGGGAATTAGGAATAGAACCTTGGAACTCATGTGTGTGGTACATCTATAGCCTATAAACAAGTATTCCAAAATTTTCAGACCTGGTGTGACATGTCTGTAACCCTCAGGCAGAGGGAGGAGGACAAAATACCACCAGTTCAGACCTAGCAATAAATGGTCTACCTCAGGATGCCATGTGCTGGGTTCACACCTGGAAAACTCAAGGATAGTATCCTAACTAGCTTCTGTTGGCCCAAGCTAACTGAGGGAGTCTCAATTAGGGACCAGCAGCTAAATCAAGTCAATTCCAGGCTTAGTGAGACTCTGTCTCAAAAAGGGAGGGGAGATAAATAGAATGAAACACATATGACCCTACATATGAAATGAAAATTGCTTAAGAGGGAGGCCAAAACTATAGGTGTAAGAGCACTTAAAGGGTCAGATTGACTTGGGAGGCAGGGGCAGGCATAACTGTGAGTTTCAGGCCAGTGACACCTCGTCTCAAAAAATAAATAATTAAAATCAAGATGAGGGGCTGGAGAGATAGCTTAAAATAAATGAAATACATGGCTGTCACACTGAGCTGATCATAAAAAATTAGAGGCAGATTAAAAATCATTAAGGAAAACCAAGATATTTTTACTATTACTCTAATTACATCTAATTATCACAGTAAACCAAATAGGCAAAATGGGTTTTTCTAATCAAGAAAAAAAAAGACTACTGTCTATCCCCACAATGACTTCTCTAGAAAGAGACAAAGGATTTTTTCTCCCCAAGACCCAGCAGCATTCACTAAATTAGTCAAAAGGGACTTTATGCAACAATGATGAAATGCAGCCTGTGGAAAACAAGCAGGCTGCTTTCTTGTACGGCCACTCTCGCTTCACAGGGCACACTGCGCTCGCTTCTCAAGTACACAGCCCTCCAGCACACTGCACCACAATGCTCTAGCTGGAGACACAGGCAGTCGTGGTCAGGCCAACAGTGCAACACCTTACTTTAAATACGACTAACAATCAAGTGTGGCCTTCTACTTTGTAAGATCATTTCCAGGAGGCTACAGACACCATGGTTAAGAGCATGCAAAAGCCTGGGCACCTGAGCGCAGGCCCCAAAACCCACATAAAAGTTAAAGGGGAACACTGGCTGGCACACGGTGTCCTCTGACCTTTATACACAAACAAAAGGCTTTTTTACACCCTATTTAAAGCTGGGCGGTGTTGGTACATGCCTTTAATCCCAGCACTCGGGAGGCAGAGGCAGGTGGATGGCTGTGAGTTCGAGGTCAGCCTGGTCTACAAAGTGAGTCCAAGACAGCCAAGGCTACACAGAGAAAAAACAACAAAACAAAACAAAAACCCAAAAACTACCACTGGGGCCAGTGCATGGTGGTGCAGACCTTTAGTACCAGCACTTGGGGAGGGGACAGAGGCAGGTGGATCTGAGTACAGCCTGGTCTACATACAGAGTGAGTTCCAGGACAACCAAGGCTACTGAGAAACCCTGTCAGGAAGGAAAGAAGGAAGGAAGGAAGGAAGGAAGGAAGGAAGGAAGGAGGGAGAGAGGGAGAGAGAGGGAGGGAGGGAGGGAGAGGGACTGCTCCTGGGTGACTGACCGTGCCTATAATTCCAGCACCCAGGAGGCTGAATGACTGAGACTAGACTGGTCTACAAAGTGAGTTCCAGGTTAGTGTGGTCTAGAAGAGACCTTGCCTTTAAAAAAAAAAAAAAAGACTGTAGAGATACTCAGCAGAAGAGGGTCCAGGCTGATTCCCAGCACCCATATGGTTGGTGTCTTACAACTCTCTGTAACTTTAATTTGAAGGGATCCAGCCATTGAGTTCAATCCCAGATACCAACATGATGGAAAGACCCAACTCCCACAAGTTGTCCTCTGATTCTAACACCAGAACTCGTGAGCACACACACACACACACAAAAAAAAAACAAGCAAAAAAGTTAATATAGTGAAGAAAAAGTAAGGAAGTGGTGGCTCATGTCTGTAATCCTAGCACAAGGAAGGCCATGGCAGGTAGGTGGATCAACATGGATTAAAAGACAGCCTGGGCTAAGGAGTAAGCAGGCCACCCCAAAATATACTCACAGGCTCACACATACAAGGTGGCCAGAAAAGGCAGTAATTGTGTTATGATGTTTGCATTTGGTTTTGTTTTGGGGGTTGGGGTTGGAGTGCTTTGAGACAAGGTTTCTCTGTGTAGCTCTGGCTGTCCTGGACTCCTTTTGTAGACCAGGCTGGCCTTGAACTCACAGAGATCTACCTGCCTCTGCCTCCCAAGTGCTGGGATTAAAGACCTGTGCCACCACGCCCAGCCGGAGTGGCTATTTTTTCAGTATATATGAGCATTGGGTGACCTGGAACACATGTGGACTAAACCAACCTGATATTTGCGCTGAATGGTCTGCCTCTGCCTACCAAGTGATGAGATACAGGGGTGTAGGAAACTTCCCGTTAAAATGTAGCATTTTGAGGGTTTAAGAAGTTTGTTTCACTCATAGGTGAAAAAGCAATTAAATGTATCAGAGACTTAAATAGATACAGAAAAGGCTTACTGAGGTGCTACATTATCACTCAGCTGTAAGGAGCACTGGCTACTTCTCTTCCACAGGGCTGGGTTTCATTCATAAAACCCAGTCCCAAGCTCCCAGTGGCACCAAGCACACATGTGGTACAGACATAAATACAGACAAAACAAAAATAGGTTTATCTGGCTCAAAGAGCTCTGTGGCTTCCCCTTTGCTCCTTTTCAGATCAACTCTAGGTGAAAGCAGCCAGTCCATACTGATGCCATACAAACTACCCTGTGGAAGTGCTGAGGCACTGAGCTAACTGAAGCTCCCTGTCAAACCACATACGTGGGCCATGCTGATATGGCACTATGGTCCACTGAACTACTAAACTCTCCACTGCAACTTCCCCCATAACAAATGACAAAAAATATAAAGGCTGACATTTTTTCACTTTTCATTAATCAAATTTCCTGAGCTAATTGTGGGAGGACTGGTCTGTAATCCTAGCACTTGGAGACTGTGTTGTAGAAGGATCAGGAGTTCTAAGCCAGCCAAACTACATGGGGCTAGCATGGCCTACGTAAGCATCTGCATGGAGCTATGGCAACATCTACCTTGGAATTAAAGGCTAAATGTCAACATACAAGATAGATCAGGAAAAGTTGTCGCTCTATCTTCCACATCAAAAAACAAAAAACTTACATAATGCACACTGCACTCACATTCTCTTACAGACACAAATATTTTAAAATTCAGTTTAAACTTAATATCATAACAATTTAGATGTAATATGAATAAGTTAATATATATTTTTAAATTAATTATCAAATATGCTGTAACCTATTTCTTGTTTGATAATCAATTTTGTACAGCATTTAATCATTTTAGAAATTAGTCATGCCACACACCTGTAAATCCCGTACTCAGCGGGGCAAAGGCAGGCAGACCTACGTGAGTTTGAAGCCAGCCTGGTCTACAAAGAAAGTTTCAGGACAGGCTTACACAGAGAAACTCTGTCTCAAAAAATCAAAGAACCAAAAAAATAAATAAATAAATAAATAAAAAATAAAATTGAGAGAGAGAAGAAAAAGAAGAAATTGGTCACTTAAGCTGGGCTTGGTGGTGCACACTTGTAATCCCAGTACTTGGGAGGCAGAGGCAGGCAGATTAAGGTCAGCCCCATCTACAAGCTAGTCCAGGACAGCCCAGGCTACACTGAGAAACCCTGTCTCAAGAAAAAAAAAATTTTTTTAAATAAAGAATTAGCCATTTATTACTACAATACTTCAAATACAAGGCTGGAGAGATCTTTCAGGTTAAGGACAAACACTTCCAGAAAACAGAGTTTGGTTCCCAGGACCCACAATCAGAGGTTCACAACTACCTAGATCGCCATCTGGTGGGGGGGGGGGGGACGGGACCCCAATGCCTCAGGCTTCTGAAAGCACTTGCACCACAGTACGTACAGATGCACACACATTAACTACATCTAATTAAAAAGAAATATTTTAAAAACAAAAATGTCTAATGCCTGTTGGTAAATGACAAATATTCTAATACCTAGGAATTTCTATGTAATTATTTTTCTATTAGCAGAACATACATACTTAAGAAATCAAATTTCCCAGGACTTGGATACAGAGGCAGGCAGATCTACAAAGTGAGTTCAGGACAGCCAGGGCTGTTACAGAGAAACTCTGGGGGTGGGGGATAGAATTTCTATAAGCTCTAAGGCATAGCAGATTAACTAAAACGGGTCAACCTTTTTTTATTTTATAGGGTTTCTCTTTTTAACCAACCCTGTCTGTCCTGGAACTTGATCTGTATGTAGACCAGGCTACTGTCTGTCTCCAGAGTGCTGGGATTAAAGATTTGCACATCACAGCCTGGCTTTTCTGCATGTTTTCAAAACCAGAAAAACTAAACATTCTAATTGAAAAGTACAAAACAGCAGAGTGTGATGGCACACGCCTTTAATCTCAGCACTTAGGAAGCAGAGGCAGGTAGATGGATTGCTGTAAGTTAGAGGCCAGCCTGGTCTACGGGGGGTGGGGGGGTGGTGGGTGGGCGGGGGATACAAATAATTAAAGGTATTGGTGTCACAGGAATGCCTCTACATTTTAAACTACTATGTGTTTCCAATTACAAAACTTACAACTACCTTTCATGAAAAATAAAGTAAGAGTCCACAGATTGGTATAATTTGTGATCTAAATAAAGGTAAACTCAAGATTTAAATCTGGAGCTGGGTATAGTGGCACAGGCATGTAATCCCAGGTATACCTCTGAGTTCAAGGCCAACCTGGTCTCAAAGCAAGTCCAGGACAGCAAAGACTACAGAGAAACCCTGTCTCGAAAAAACAAAATAAATAATGGGTCCTATTCAAACTTTAACTCTGAAATATAAAACTCAAAGCCAACAGGAGGTATTTCAAAACCATCATAGCTACAATCCAATTTCACTAGTAAGGATTCCCAAGGCAGGTGATAAAGCTACTACCCTGAAATAATCACTAAAACAGCATTTTTTTTTTTTCAGTTGCCAATGTTTAAAATCATTAAGAAAGCAAAAATGGGCCAGTGAGGTAGTTCAGCAGGTAAATGCATTTGCTGCAAGGCCAGTTGACCTGATTCCCAAGATCATACAAGATGGAAGGAAGAAACTAGCTAGTCCTCCTTAAACTCCACAAGTGTGCACCATGGTACATGTATATATGTGTACACACACCAATAATCCCAGCATTATGGGGAGGCAGAGGCAGGCAGATCTGAGTTTGAGGCCTGCTTGGTCTACAATGAGTCTAGTAGAGCAAGAATGTTTGTTTTAGCCTTTTGGTACCAATGTTACTCTTCACTGCACTGTTAAAATTGGACATTCAAACTGGGTGGTGGTAGCACGTGCCTTTAATCCCAGCATTTAGGAGGCGGGAGTTGGGTCTCATGAGTTGGAGGCCAGCCTGGTCTACAAAGAGTTCAAGACAGCTAAGGCTACACAGAGAAACCCTGTCTAGAAAAACAAACAAAGATGCTCAATACCAAATGAAACCAATTTACAGAACTACTGCTTAACCAGAAATTCATCCTCCTGAAAGTAAGAGGAGTGGGAGAGATAAAAACAACAGGACTCTAAGATAAATATCACTTGTTATTTCAAGTGAATTATTTTAGGCCAAAGCTATAAGCCACTCTAGCCACACCTCCCCCAGCCATGATGGGCTTTATCCCCCACCCCCAAACCATACTGTGGACAGCTCCCCAGGGAACATCTCAAGTCTGACTGCAGGTGTGACCAAACCCAGGCTTTCCCTAAGCCAAGGGTTGTTCAGCAGAAAGAAGGATCTGAGATTGAGGCCAGCTTGGTCCTACGTGTGTAGTTCTGAGACACCAGAACTACACAGACTCTAAGAAATAATAAAACAAAGCTCTTCCCATGTCCAGTCTTAGTGTGGACATAATGTGAGCAGCCAGCTTCCTGCTCCTGCCCAGTGCCATTCCTGCATGGCACTTCCCTGTTAGGATGGACTGTGCTCCCCAGACCCCACCCCAATGACTACAAGCCAAAATAAACTTTCTTCCTTAAATATTAAAGTGAACAACTTAAATAAAAATGAACTATTTAATTTAAATAAAGGTGAACTTTTTTTTTTTTTGGTTTTTCGAGACAGGTTTCTCTGTGTAGCCTTGGCCATCCTGGACTCACTTTGTAGACCACGCTGGCCTCGAACTCACAGCAATCCGCCTGCCTCTGCCCCCAAGTGCTGGGATTAAAGGCATGCGCCACCACGCCCGGCTTAAAGGTGAACTCTTGTGAGGAAGAAATAGAACTTTGACATCCAGCTGCATCTCAAGGAGTGCGGTTTTCAAGGAGACACTCAATTTGTTTCCAATCTGCTAAATGGAAGTTGAAATAGCACCTCTCATGCCCCATCAACATAGGGTAAAATAAAGGCATGGCATGTGGACATGCACATGTGTGCACTAGGCGGGAGGGCTGGCAGATGTCATCGATGAAACATGCACGTGCTTCACTCTGCGGTTCCAATCAACTGGTGTTTCTCCTGCAGCAGAGAGCAACCACCAAAATAGGCTGCCCCAGTGAACTTTTAACTTTTGTCAAAGAAACTATCTACACAGTTCAGCTCAATTTTTCTAAAGGAGCAGAGTCTAAGTTTTCTATGGAGCAAATCTGTTTTACAGCATTCAAGAGCACTTCTTGAGCCACATATATGGTGGCCCCTGCATCTGGGAGGCTGAGGATTTCTGTGAATTCCAGTCTAGCCTGGGTTACAAAGCAAAACCCTGTCATAGCAAAGAAATGTTGGTGGAGAGAGAACAAGCATTTACTTGTCTTGGATTTAAGCTGTCAAAAGAATTCCTGAGAATTTTGTTCCAGAATATTCCAGTATCATTAATTATAATATGCTCATCTTTACTTGTTAGCAACCAGAATTCCTAAAGACTTTAAAGTGCTTTAACTTAAAATCCAGGTGTGGTGGTGGGTATGAAGCCAGCATCCAGGGGCTAAAAGTAGATGGGATCAAGTAAGGGCAACTGAGTTATATTAGCCAGACACCCCTCCATTCCCCCCAAAAAATACAACCCAGAGATAAAACAGTACTGGTTTATAAATTCCAATCATCAAAACACCAGCAGATGGTCAAAAGTAAATGCTGATGTACTTTAGGAACACAATAAGCAAGAGATCCCTTTTAAAGTACAAAATTTTACAAAGCAACCAAAAACTAGAGCGGCAAGACAGACATACAGCATTTCTTATATGTTCTATCTAGAGCATGCTCTATAAAAGAGCTAATTCCTCCAGAATCTCCCCATAAGACTTTAAAAGGGGGCCTTAACACCCACATCAAAGTATCACTGCATACAGCCGTTTTTAAGCCACATCGTAATTTTTTTAAAAACCTCAATCGCTGTATCTTTTGACTCCAATTCTTTCCGATCCGGCAAAGTTACTATAAAGGACATCAATTCACTGTTCCTTTCCACAATGGTCTTTCTGTTTCAAACTTTCACCCAGATTTGATGGCCCAAGATTCAAATCCCCTTAAAGATGATATAAGGACCATATATGGGGGATTTGGGGGGCAGAGATTAGATATTACGGACCAACAGTCTTTTTAAAGTAAAGCAAAGCCAGAGCTGGGATCTCCTGCCTGCACAAGTTAGTTCTGTGAGATCCAGAAGACCAGCCATATTGGAAAGCACTTGTCAATTACAGTTCTGACAAGTCTCCCGAACACCGATGCACGAAGCTAACCTTGTGTACCAGGGTGTACATCAAGGGCCTCTGGAGCTCGGCTGGAGGGTCTGGGCCGCTTTGGGGGCTGTCTCCGGGATAGAGTCGTCCTTCCGTCCGAAAGAAGAGCGGCGCCGAGGAAAGGAGGGTGGGGAAAGGAGAGTTGAGGGGGATGGTGAGGAGTTGGAAGCCGCTCACTAGTAAGAGGGGCGCGGCGGCCGCCCGGGATTTCCGAGTTGAAATCTAGGGGAGGGGCCGAGAATTCAGGGGGCGGGAGATGGCGGAGAGAAAGTCCCTGGGATCTGGGGTCCCAGAGTCCGAGATGGGGGTGGGGGAACACGGACCCGAGATGGGGTCCCCAAGGGGGGCAGGCGGGCGGGGTCGGGAAGGAGAGGCAAGGAACGGAACGGATTGCGGCGAGAAAAGTCCCCTTGGTGCCCTCTGTGGAGCCCAGGAGTTTACTTAGAGCGAGGGGATCGGATCTTTGCGAGGAGGTCCCCATGGCTGGACCCCGGATCCAGGTGGGAGGAGATCGGGCAAGGAATGGGGACCAAGAGGAGCGCCCTAGAGAGGGTCCAAGGGGAGTTCCCTGGGTCCCCTCAGTGGGGTCCGGGAGGAGTCCCCTCCAGAGTCTGGAAGGAGTCCCCAGAGTCCCCTGGACGGAGTCCGGGAAGAGTCCCCTCGGTCGGGTCCCGGAGGCGTCCCCGTGGCGGCGCACTGACCTGTCCTCTGAGTCCATGCGGCTCAGCGGCTCCCCGTCCGACGACATCTCCAGGCTGCCCCTCCGGCCCCCGGAGGTCGCGCTGCTCCCGCCTCCCCCGGTGCCGTAGCCCTCGTCGCCTCCGCTCGACACCACGCTACTGCTGCTACTACCGCCTCCGCTGCCCGGGCCGCCGGGGCCGCCCCGCGGTCCCTTGGGCTCCTCCAGGCCCTCCTTCCCGTCCCCATCGCCGCTGCTGCTGCTCGCCGCGCCCGGGCTCAGCGAGCGCGTCTCGTCGCCGCTGCAGCCGCCGCTGCTGCTGCCCACCAGGCTCTCGGCGCTGCTCTCCTCCTCGGCGCCGCCGCTGCTGCTGCCCTCGTCCTCATCGTCCTCCTCCTCCTCGTCCTCGTCCCCGCCCGCCTGGCTGGCGCTCTCGGGGCTCGGCTCCGACATGGTCTCCGCCTCGCCGCCCCCCGCGCCGCCGCCACCGCCGCCGCCGCCCGCTCCCCCGTTCAACAGCAGCGCGGCCACCGCCTCCGCCTCCGCCTCCTCGTCGTCCTCCTCCTCCTCTTCTTCGGGCGGCTCAGCCCGGCCGCGCGCCGCGGGCCCGGGGCTGCCGGAGGGCAGCGGGCTGAGGCGGGAGAGCTCCTCCAGGTCGGCCATGTCGGCGAGCGCGGCGGCCATGGCGGCGCCTGCTGCTCCTCCGCCTCCTCTCGCCGCCGCCGCCTCCTCTCCCGGCGCGCCGCCTCGCTCCCCCTCCCGCCCCGCCCCGCACGCCCGCCCGCCCGCCCCGAACTCCTCTCGGCCGCGGCCGCCGCAGAGCAGGAGGAGGGCCCGCGGGGCTGCGTCAGGCTGCACACGCGCTACGGAGCCCTCGCGGGGACACGCGCCGGAACGCGCGCGCCACTCACCGCCATGGGCGCAGCGCGCATGCGCGGCGGCCGGCAGCAGCCACCCCCTCCTGCCAGCTGGGCCCCTCAAGAGTTTCATGCGGCCTTCCCACGCCTTCCCGCGCCGGGTGGCTCAGCGACGAGCCACCGAAACCCGAAGTCAGTAAAGGGGGCGGTTTCACACACAGCCCCGTACTTCTCTAGAGGAAACCACCCGCTCGGAGAGTGTGGCCTGAAGAAGGGAGCTAGAAATGGAGCAAGTGTCTGTCTGGCCTAACGAGCGCTTGCTGTACTCAAAGACGGGGCACACCAAAAAATGGACAGAAAGTAAAACAATCGGGGTTTTTTGCTTTTTTTTTTTTTTTTTTTTTTTTTTTTTGAGGCGTCAAGCCCGCGTGCGCGACACTGCGGTCCCTTAGGCCACCCTCCTAGCCGGGCCTGCTTACCTGTGTCCAAGTTGCGCAGCTCGGAGGAAGCCAAGGCAGCGCTTTGGCTCAGGGGTCCTGGGAGTTTGTAGTTCAGGAGGCGCCACTAACAGAATCTTGGGTGAAGGGGGTGTCGTGGCGGCTGGGCGATTAAGACCCTCCCGCCGCGCCTCCGGAGGGCCCGGCACCCCGCTCCTAGCACCCTCGGGGCGGCTCGCAACCGTCCGTGGTCGCCGGAGCTCTGCTCGCCCGTCACGTGTGTGCTGCACATAAGTACCTGTGGGCGGGACTTAAATCCCTGCCCTCCCGAGGCAGAGGCAGGACGGTCTCTGCAATTTCCTGGCCGCCTGGTCTACAGAGTAAATTCTAGGTTGGCCAGAGATACACATTTTTATTTATTTATTTTTTTAGCATGCTTCCTCCCGCTGGGTGAACCCTTCTGGCACTAACACATTACATATAATAGGATCCAAAGGTTAAGGCCACGGCTGTAATCCTGGATGTTTGTGGTGATACAGGCACTCACCTTGTGGCCTGTGCCAGTTGCCCTCAAAATTGCAGCATTTTGTGTCAAAAAGAGAAAGGGAGGCTTTTCCTCAGCGGCCGCCAAGGTGCTCGGTTCTTCCGAGGAAGCTAAGGCCGCGTTGGGGTGAGGCCCTCACTTCATCGGGCGACTAGCACCGTGCGAGCAGTTCACAACATGGCCTCCCTCTCCGAGCTCGCCTGCATCTACTCCGCCCTCGTTCTTCACGACGACGAGGTGACGGTCACGGAGGATAAGATCAATGCCCTCATTAAAGCAGCCGGTGTCAACGTTGAACCTTTCTGGCCTGGCCTGTTCGCAAAGGCCTTGGCCAATGTCAACATTGGAATGAGCCTCATCTGCAATGTAGGGGCTGGTGGGCTGCCTCCAGCCGCGGGAGCTGCACCAGCAGGAGGTCCTGTGCCAGCCGCCGCCGCTGCTGCCCCAGCTGAGAAGAAGAAAGTGGAAGCAAAGAAGGAAGAATCTGAGGAGTCTGATGATGACATGGGCTTTGGTCTTTTTGACTAAACCTCTTGTTAACCTGCTCAATAAAAAGCTGAACCTGTTAAAAGAAAAAAAAAAAAGAGAGAGAAAGGGAGGGTGTGGAGAGGAAGGAAGGAAGCCTGGAAGCAAAGATTACTACTCAGTGTACTGAAAGGCTCTCCCCACCCCCTTTGGGTTTTTTGTTTGTTTTGTTTTTTGTTTTTTTGAGACAGGGTTTCTCCATGTGGCCTTGACGGTCCTGGAATCCCTTAGTAGCCCAGGCTGGCCTCGAACTTACAGAGGTCTGCCTGTGTCTGCCTCCCGAGGGCTCGGATTAAAGGCGTGAGGCACCACACCCTGCGAGCGGAAGGCTCTTTAGGAGTCCCTTTCCTTCGTGTCATAGGGACGTTTGCATTAAGGGAGACATCGCATTTTCTCCCTCAGACAATTCTTAGCTACACACACACACCCCGAAAAAAAGCTCCTAGTTAGAACACTTTCACATTTCCAGAATTCACTGCTCTAAGAAAAATTAAAAATATTTAAAATAATTAATAACACAAAAGGAACACGTAGCCCACCAAGGTAATCACAGCACTCAAGAATGTGGCAGGGGGATCCTGCAATTTTGAGGGCAACTGGCACAGGCCACAGGTGAATGCCTGTATCACCACAAACACCCCAGTATTATAGCCGTGGCCTTAACCTTTGGATACTATTATATGTAATATGTTAGTGCCAGAAGTGTTCACCCAGTGGGAGGAAGCATCCTAAAAAAGAAAAGGAAAAAAAGGTTACCTCAAGGGAAAGCAAAAATTAAAATAATAGACTGTCGCAAGCCTTTAAGCCCAGCACTTGGGAGACTGAGACAGGAGGATCTCTTTGAATTCAAGGCCAGCCTGGTCTACAAAGCGAGACCAGGCCAGGGATACGCAGAAAAACCCTGTCTTGGGGGGGGGGGGTGTTAAAATAATAATATATAGTTCAAGGTGCTAACCTCAAACAGTAGCATTCAAAGTCATTCTTCCAGATAGATCAGAAAATGAGTTATCATCTTGGAATGCAATACTTAAAAATTACCAGAATTGGACTGAAAACCATATATAGTCAGTGTGTGTACCAGTTGCTAGGTTGAACATGGCGATTAGGACTGACTTAGCAGAGCAAAGCCTTTTTTCTCTTTCTTCTTCTTTTCATTGTTGTTTGTTTGTTCTTGAGACAGAGTTTCTCTGTGTAGCCCTGGCTGTTCTGGAACACTCTTTGTAGACCAGGCTGGTCTCGAACTCACAAAGATCCTCATGCCTTTGCCTCCTGAGTGCTGGAATAAAGGCTTGTGCCATCAGGCCTGTTAGAAATTCAAATATTTTTTATCCCCCCCCCCCACACACACACACACCATCTAAGAATTTATGCTAATATTGTCATCCTCCTCCCCCATAAGACCTTTGTTTGCTTAAAGGCTATAGCTCTATTCTAGAATCTTGATGGCCTGAGGCAGTGACCCTTTTCTCCTTGGAGCAGTGACACACACACACCCCTTCCTCAATTTCCTGGATGAGTCTTTTCAGACTAGCCAACTAAATAGGGTCCTGAGATGGAATCCCAGCCGGTAGGGAAAGGACATAGCCTCCAATCTGAGTTAGAACAGAAAACTAAAGGCACTTCCTATCTCTGTGTGTTCAATCTCATGAGCACACGGTCTTGATCAAGAGTGGTTACCCTATCCAGTCCCTTCAGTTGCAATGGTCTCTTTCTCTGTGACCCCCAATTTCTTTTCTTTTTTTCTTCTTCTTCTTCTTTTTTTTTTTTTTTTTTTTTTTTTTTTTTTTTTTGACACAAGGTCTCTCTGTGTAGCCTTGACTGTCCTGGACTCACTTTGTAGACCAGTTTGGCCTCGAACTCACAGCGATCCTCCTGCCTCTGTCTCCTGAGTGCTGGGATAAAAGGCGTGCGCCACCACCGCCCCGGCGCTCCGCAATTTCTAACATGCGTAATTGTCGATTGCCCAATAGCACACCACTTCTTAAACTGAGTTTGATTTAGACCGTATTCAAACAGACCACCCAGAATAGTAACGGAGTGCAGTTAGTAACACGACTTGGGTCTCACACCTAAGTTAAGACGCTGTGGGACCCCTGGCGTGGAGGGTCTGGAAAGGGTCCCAACGCTTCGTCCCGTTGCCTCCCCACACTTGCCTCTGCTGTTCCAGGTACCAGCTGCGCCCACCAGGGTCTAAAAGACAAATCACGCAGGCAAAACCAGCTTGTAGTCTGGAGTGATGGAGATCATCGTGTTGAGCAGCGTTGTCAGCAGAAACCTGCCATGAGCTGCTGTGCCCGGTGTCCCAGGCCTTCTGTGGAATGGCTCCCTATGCTTTTGCTCAATTCTGTCTCCTTTAGAGACCCAGAGAGGTTTGCATGGGCCTAGACATGTGACAGATTTGAGTCACAGCTACCTCCAGCTGCATTCATGACTCTCGATCGCGTGACTAAGTCTTTCTCACACTGCTTCTCTCGTTCTCTCTTCACTAAAATGAGTCCTGTCAGGCAGTTTGTCTAAGTCTTGCCTCCACAGGTCGCCAGACGTGCCCAGGCCTGCTTGACCACAGAGCAGCAGAGCATTTCAGCTGTAAGCTGGGACTTCCGCCACACTGCAAGTTAGATGCTCCTAAGATGTCTCTAAATTTGGCTGCGGGGTCACATTTTGTGTGGATTCAGCCCTAGTGCACAAGATCCATGGTCGCAGGATGACCTCCTCCCCTGAGTGACTTGGCATTGCGAGGAAATATGCATCTTCTAGATGTTAAAGCTAAGAAGAATGACAAAAGTTCCAAGCCGTCTTTCATATGATTATAGATTTGGAGTTGAAACCCATCAGCATCACCGGGTTACTTTGAGACACATCCACCTGCCCCCATTAAGAGGTCACATAAAAGAGCCGGGCGTGGTGGCCCACGCCTTTAATCCCAGCACTCGGGAGGCAGAGGCAGGCGGATCGCTGTGAGTTCGAGGCCAGCCTGGTCTACAAAGTAAGTCCAGGATGGCCAAGGCTACACAGAGAAACCCTGTCTCAAAACAAACAAACAAACAAACAAACAAACAAACAAAAAAAGAGGTCACATAAAGAGGCAGGCAGATTGCTGTGAATTCGAAGGCAGCCTGGTCTACAAAGTGAGTCCAGGACAGCCAAGGCTACACAGAGAGACCCTGTCTCAGAAAAAAAAAAAAAAAAGAGAGAGAGAGAGAGAGAAAGAAAAAAAAAAAACAGGTCACATAAAGAGGTTAATGTAGGGGTAGGATTTTTGTGTCAAGGGCAGTCTTGAGCTTCTCCCTCTTTCCCTCTGTCTAGCTGTTTTACACTCCCCCTTACTCTTCCTCTCTCTCCCCTTTCTTCCTCTGTCTCTGTCTCTGGGGTACCCCTCCCCCCTTTCCTTCTCTACCCATGCTCACTTAATAAACCTCATATAATCTAATACCTGGTACCTGGTATCTTATCACTTTTATTTTAATCAGGGCAGGGTATGGGTGGGCCACACCTTTAATCCCAGCACTCAGGAGGCAGAGGCAGGCAGATCACTGTGAGTTCAAGGCCAGCTTAGTCTACAAAAAGCAAGTCCAGGACAGCCAGGACTGTTACACAGAGAAACCCTGTCTCAAAACAAACAAACCTAAACAAACAAAAACAAAGAAAGAGTGTCTGTCTTTTCTTTCTTTCTCCCCCTTCCTTCCTCTCTCTCTCTCTCTCTCTCTCTCTCTCTCTCTCTCTCTCTTTCTTTTCTTTTTCCCAAGACAGGGTTTCTCTGTGTAGCCTTATTGTAGACCAGGCTGGCCTCAAACTCACAGAGATGTGCCTGCCTCTGCCTCCCTGAGTGCTGGGATTACAGGCATTGGCCACCACAGCCACCTTCACTGTTTGTTTTTCTGTCTGTCTGCCTATCTGTATCTTTCCTTTAATTTTTCTTTTCTGTTTTTGAAACAGAGTCTCACTATGCAGCCGGGGGAGGCTGGCTGGAAACTTGATCTGTAGACCTGGCTGGCCTCCGGTTCACAGAGAGCTACAGCCTACGTTGTTTAATTTTGTTGTTGGTTGGTTGGTTTTCTAATCCTGGTATTTTGCATGTATATCTATGCATTATGTTTGTTTATAGTGTCCACAGAGGATAAAAGAGGGTATCAGAGCTGGGCGTGGTGGCCCATGCCTTCAATTCCAGCTCTCAGAAGGCAGAGGCAGGTGGATCACTGTGAGTTCAAGGCCAGCTTGGTCTATGAAGTGAATGCAGGACAGCCAAGGCTATACAGAGAAACCCTGTCTCAGAAAACAAAAAAACAAAACAAAACAACAAAAAGAGGGTATCAGGTCCTGGAACTGAGTTACAGGCAGCTGTAAGCCACCGTGTGGATCCTAGGAATCAAATCTGGGTTCTCTAGAAGAGCAATCAGTGTTCTTAACTGCTGAGCCGCTTCTCCATCCCTGTTTATTTTTTATATTTTTGAGAGAGAGAGAGAGAGTCTAATGTGGCCCATAACTATCTTTAACTTGATATGTAGCTAAGAATGACCTCGAATTGTTATTTTTAAGGATTTTTTTAATTGTTTTTAAATGTGTTTGGGAACAAGGGCAGTGCGAATCCAGGTGCTTGTGAAGAGAGAGCATCGGCTCCGCCTGGAGCTGGAGTTACAGGCAATTATGAACCACACAGAGTGGGTGCTGGGAATTGAACTCAGTCAGGTCTACAAAAGCTGAACAGCATGCTTCTTTTTGCCTTTTTTTTTTTTTTTTTTTTTTTTAATTTATTAGGGCATCAGATCACCTTATAGATGGTTGTAAGCCACCAGGTGGTTGCTGGGAATTGAACTCAGGACCTTTGGAAGAGCAGACTGTGCTCTTAACCTCTGAGCCATCTCTCCCAGCCCCCTCCTCCCCCCCTTTTTTTTCCTTGTATTTTGAGACAGGCTTTCTCTATGTAGCCCTGGCTGTCCTGGGCTCTCTCTGTAGACCACACTGGACTTGAACTCAGAATTGAGTCTGCCTTTGCTTCCTGAATGCTGAGAATAAAGGTAGCCTGTGCCCCCACAACCTGGCTCTCCTTGGCTGGTTTTTTGTTGTTGTTGTTGTTGTTGTTGTTTTGTTGTTGTTGATTGTTTTTGTATTTCAGTTGTAGAACCCCTGTAGCCAAAGTTTGCCTCAAACTTCTCCTAGCTGGGGATGGACCCTGAACATTGGATCCTTGTGACTCCACTTCCCTCCCTACTCCTCCCTTTTCTGTAAATGACTCCACTTCCCTCCCTACTCCTCCCTTTTCTGTAAATGACACTTTACCCTTTACTCAAGTTAGCAAGCCATCGCCTACCATGCTCCCACTTCTCCTTCTTTTAGATAAGGCTCTGTAGCCCAGACCGGCCTGGACCACCCAGGGAACGTGCAATCCTCATGCCTCTGGCTACAGAGCAGCTGGGATAACAAACAGGCCTGTACCCCAGGCCCCTGCTTCCCCAGCTCACTGATATTAGTAGCGGATTACACTTCTTAGAAAACTAAATGTTGTGGGTTTTTTGTTTTTCTTTCTTTCTTTCTTTCTTTCTTTTTTTTTTTTAATTTTCGAGACAGGGTTTCTCTGTGTAGCCTTGGCTGTCCTGGACTCGCTTTGTAGACCAGGCTGGCCTCGAACTCACAGCGATCCACGTGCCTCTGCCTCCCAAGTGCTGGCTTTTTATTTATTTAATTTTATTTATTTATTTTTGGTTTTTTGAGACAGGGTTTCTCTGTGTAGTCATGGCTGTCCTAGACTCACCTTGTAGACCAGGCTGGCTTTAAAATCACAGCGATCCGCCTGTGTCCGCCTCCAGAAAACTTTTTAAAGCACTCACACACTGGTTTGTGTAAGGTTAAGAAACTCCTCACTGTCCCCAGGCTTGTCCAAAGTATCTGTGTGAGAGGAGCAATCTGGAGTGTCACCTACGCAGCAACACTGGCAGCCAACCTCCTTTGCGGGCCTGTCATTGTCTGGCAGCAGAGGCTGATAGCAGGGACTCAGGCAGACTCTCGCCTGCAAGGTCCAAGGAGCATGTTTCCATATACATTGAATAGATTCAGTGTCTGCTATATGCCAAATATAATTGTCTTTTAAAAAGGTGTGTGTGTGTGTGTGTGTGTGTGTGTGTGTGTGTGTGTGTGTGTGTGTGTGTGTGGCCGTGCACATATACATGGAAAGCAGAGGACAACTGCAGCAGTTGGTTCTTTCTTTCTACCATGTGGGTTTCAGGGATCAAACCCAAGTCTGTGGGGCTTGCTAGGTACATGCATTTACTCACTAGTCTCTGTAGACCACGCCATTCCTTTCCTTCCTATTTTCCTGTAGTCTGGGTACTAAACCCAGGACCTCAGTCATGGTGGGCAAGCATTTATGGCTGCAATGCAAGCTAATCCCACAAATTCTTTCTCTGCTTCAGGTTAGTGGCTGTGAGTAAGGCCAGTAAACATCCATCGCTACTCTGGCCTGGCATGGTGGCACACACCTTTAATCCCAGTAGGCAGATACTGTGAGTTCGAGGCCAGCCTGGTCTACAAAGTGAGTCCAGGATAGCCAAGGCTGCACAGAGAAACCCTGTCTCCAAACAAACAAACAAACAAAAATCCCTGTTGTCATGAACCACCCTCTCTGGTCCTGTGCTCACACATGACACTCATGGATAAGTGACAGGTGGTGAAACCCCCTAGCACACCACAGATCTGGGACACCATTCATTTCACCAAGGAAAATATTTTTCTGACATCATTTCTGCTAATTAATGAACCTTGTGGTATAAATTTCAATAAAGATTCTTGAAGTGCTTAAGTAGCCACCTGGGGAGTGTGGATTCCTGATTAGGGCACTTCAGACTATAGCTAACCTCCCCCGGAGTGTGAATTCCTAACAGAACTCTAATGGTACCTCATTTCCCCAGAGGGTAGATTAAAGCTAATTTACACATAAATACATTACACTGTTTGTAAGGAAGTATTTTAACATAAATTACACCAGAGGTGCCTGACACCAGGGCAGGACAAGTGGTTCCCTCAGCTCAAGAGTCACAAACCACATTTGATTTTATTCTTTTGCTCTTTTTTTTTTTTTTTTTTTTTTTTTCCTTTTTTCTTTTCTTTTGACAAGTTCTCCTGTATCCCAGGGCTGGCTTTGAACTCACCATGCAGCTGAGGATGACTTTGATTCCTGCCATCGTGCCATTACCTGCTCTGTTCCTGGCTGCATGCTACCACATCCACGTATCAGGGCGGTCTGTGCTTGCTAGCTAGCCGAGCTGTCTAGAAACTGAGCCTTATCATTTCCCAGTCCCAGGCAGTGCTTTTGTTTCCTTCCTGGGTTGGTTGGTGCGCGTGATCCTTTTGTTTTAGTTTTTAGAAAAGGTCTTGTTCTGGAACCAAGTCTGTCCTGGAACTCACTGTGTGCCCACGATGGCTGCCCTCAAACCCATGACAAGCCTCCAGAAGAAGAAAAGTAAACGCCCCAAACATGGCCAGGAGCACGGGTTCCTCTGGAAAGGGTGCTCACTGCCAAGCTTAAGGACCAGAGTTTGGTCCCACGTGGTGGAAGGAAAGAACAAACTCTCCAGAATTATCCTCTGACCTCCATACATGTGCGGCCGGTGGCTCATGCCAACACACACAAAGTAAATGTTTTAAAAAGTTATATTTCAAACTCCAAAAAGAAAGCGCCCCGACTCAAAGGTTTTCATGAAATAAATGTCTAACTTTTTGTTTATTTGCTTGCCTGTTTTTCAGTCCCAGGGGTTCAGTCCAGCCTGCAAACTTGCTAAGTACTTCCACCCAGTTATATCCCAAGCCCACAAATACCCTCATAATTTTGTAAACCAAAACCTATGATATTTTAGGGCCTGGGGAGACAGCCTGGGGTAAGAGCATGTACTGCTCTTGTAGAGGGCGTCAGTTTTGTCCAGCAGTCACATTGCAGCTCACGACTCCCTGCTGCTCCAGCTCCTCCACTCACATGCCCACACACAGCCACAGAAACATGTAATTAAAACCAAAGAGGCGGGCAGTGGTGGTGCACACCTTTAATCCCAGCTGTCTCAGGAGACAGGCAGGCAGATCGATGTGACATCAAGGCCAGCCTGGCTATACAGAGAAACTCTGTCTCGAAAAAAAACAAAAATAGTAACAATGGGCTAGAGAGATGGCTCAGCGGTTAAGAGCACTGACTGTTCTTCCAAAGGTCCTGGGTTCAATTCCCAGCAACCACATGGTGGCTCACAACTATCTACAATGTAGTCTAGTGCCCTCTTCTGCAGGTGTACATGCAGAGCAATGTATACATATAAATAAATCTTTAAAAAATGATAACTATAATACTTTAAAAAAGATTATTATGTATACAATGCTCTGCCTGTACGTAATGTCTACAGGCCAGAAGAGGGCATCAGATCTTATTATAGATGGTTGTGATTCATCATGTGGTTGATGGGAATTGAGCTCTTAACCTCTGAGCCATCTCTCCAGCTCTAACTATAATAAGTTTAAGACAAGGTCTCATTATGTAGTCCAGGCTGGTCAATGTTCCCCTTGCCTTGGCATCGAAATGCTGAGATCACAGGTGTGTACCACCTTACCTGGGAAGCATTCAGTTTTCATTGAGGGGCTAGGAGTGTAGATAACAGAGCATCTCAAGTTCCAGATCAGGCTGGAGTACACAGCAAGGATCCTGTCTCTCACACACACACACACACGGAATGGAGGCCACAGGTGGTTGTGAGCCACCCAGTATGGCTCTGGGAGCAGAACTCTGGTCCTGTGGAAGAACTATACCCACTCTTGACCACAGAGCGACTTCTTCACCCATATTTGTTGGGTTTTAAACAGGATCTCATTCTGTAGACAAGGATAGCCTAGAACTTGCAGAAATTCTGCTTTCTCAATGTCCCTCCTAAGTGAATGGATTATAGGTTTATGCTGCCCTGTCCAGCATGAGTTTTATTTTGTCTTTTTTTTGTTTGTTTGTTTGTTCGCTTGGGTTTTTGTTTGTTTTGTTTTGTTTTTTGTTTTTTGAGACAGGGTTTCTCTTGTATAGTCCTAGCTGTCCTGGACTCATTTTGTAGATCAAGCTGCCTTGAACTCACATCAATCCGCCTGCCTCTGCTTCCCAAGTGCTGGAATTAAAGGCATGTGCCACCACACCCAGCTTGTCTTTTTTTCATTTGGTGTGTGTGTGAGTGTGTGTTCAAGCATAGGTGTTCAGGTTAGAGAATCATTTTTTGGTGTCCCTCTCTCGTTCCACCATGTGGTTTCCCAGATTAAATTTCCAGTCAATAGGTTTAGTGGCAAGTACGGTGAGCCCGTGAGCCATCACAGTGGCCCTAGGGTTCGGGGCATTTGCTACCATGCCCAGCAAATTTTGAATCTTTATGATTTCAGATTCCTGGGACTTTAAGAATCCCAGCACTTGGGAGGCAGAGGCAGGTGGATCTCTGAGTTTGAGGCCAGCCTGGTCTACAAAGCAAATCCAGGACAGCCAGGGCTACACAGAAAAACCCTGTCTCAAAACAGCCCCCCCCCCAAAAAAAACAATCCATAGAGCTGCGGGGCGTGGTGGTACACGCCCAGCCCAGCACTCTGGAGGCAGAATCAGACAGATCACTGTGAGTTCGAGGCCAACCTGGTCTACAAAGTGAGTCTAGGACTGCCAAGACTACACAGAGAAACTCTTCTATGGTAGATGGTATACAAAACTCCCATGGGCACAGATCTTAGGATTCATACCTTTCATGTGGGTGACATGAAACGAAAAGCAGAAGTAGAAGGAGACATCAAGCCAAGCCTGTCGTTCGCCAGAGCACATTAGGGAACTGGTTTTTGTGGTGCGGTGTCCCTGCCTGTGCAGTGCAGGTGATCATTTGGAGAGCCTTTATGAGGAGGGAGAGAATCAGCACGCAGGGGACTCTCTTCATGCCCTACAATCGGCAGCCATTATGTTCTTGCTTCCTCAGCAGAGCTTAATTAATGACTCAGTTTCCTTCTGGAGATAGGCCCAGCAAGGCTGGGAGGTGCCAAGCGGCCAGGGCCTGAGATGAGACTAGAAACAGCAGCCCTGAGAAACACTTGCTAAAATCTTCACTGAAGGAGTTAATTCTCTGACCATTTGAAGTACAGAAAGACCCTGGCTGGAGAGTTCTAGAAGTCTTTTGGCTCAGTACAGGGTAAGAACTATAATCATGGGGCAGTGGTGGTGCACACCTTTAATCCCAGCACTTGGGTGGCAGAGGCAGACAGATCTCTGAGAATTCCAGGCCAGCCTGGTCTACAGAGCAAGATCCAGGACAGCCAAGGTTATGCAAAGAAACCTGTATCACCCTCCCCCTCGCAAAAAAATAAAAAATTAAAATAAAAAAAAAGAGGGGAGCCGGGCGTGGTGGCGCACGCCTTTAATCCCAGCACTCGGGAGGCAGAGGCAGGCGGATCGCTGTGAGTTCGAGGCCAGCCTGGTCTACAAAGTGAGCCCAGGATGGCCAAGGCTACACAGAGAAACCCTGTCTCGAAAAAACCAAAAAAAAAAAAAAAAAAAAAAAGAGGGAATTAAAATCTGAAGAGGAAATTGTCTCAACATTCTATTTTGTGTGTTTGGTTGATTTGCTTTTTTGTTTGTTTGTTTGTTTTTTGAGAAAGGGTTTCTCTGTGTAGCCTTGGCTGTCCTGGACTCACTTTGGGGACCAGGCTGGCCTTGAACTCATAGAGATCCTCCTGCCTCTGCCTCCCTCCCTGACTGCTGTGATTACTGGTGTGGGCCACTGCGCCTGGTCTGGTCTCAACAATCTATCCATGATGCTATTGGGCCAGGCTGGACCTCCTTACAGGGCAGCAATAAAGTCCCTGCTTCCTGTGCAGGGGTTGTGCCTTCCTGTTTAATTGTTTTGGCTTTGGGACGAGTCCTATGTAGCGAAACTGGTCAAACTCGAACCTGGCCATCTCCTGATTTAAATATACTCCAAAGGGAGAAGTCGTCCCCGCCCTCCCCCGCCCCCTGCCTCCCGCCCCTGCCTCTACCCCCACCTCCTGCTCAGGAACTGAAAGCCTCCTAAGCTCCTCCCCAAGGTTATGTAAGCTTTCTGAGGAGGGATCCAGGGCTACAACCTTCCTGAGTTCTCACCATATGCTTCTGCGGGGTCTTCCGTGACACAGCTGTCAGACTCACACATGCTCCTGAAAGTAAATACAATAAACTTGTAGTGTTACCAAGCTAGACTTGTAGGGATTACTTGTTTGGTCTGCAGTCAGTGTTCAGCCTAGGGTAAAACTGACACAACCTGAGGAACGCTATGGACGGCTCAGGCTGGCTTTGAACTGCCAATTCTGCACCTGCTTCTGCAGAGTCGGGATTACAACAGACCCATGTGCCACCCATAGCTCCAGTGACTGACCAGTCAGGGGCTGCTAATAGTTCTTCCGGTCCAATAATTCACCCCTTCCTAAGTGGGTGTTGCTTAGCGGTATCTGTGAGCTTAATCATCAACTCCTGAACTGAGGTGTAATTTAGCAAAAGTTCCTTTGCCCAAAACAAATCCTTTATTTTAGAACTTGTAAGGTACCACAAGACTTCTTGCTGGCTTCCAGTACAGATTTTTACATTGTTTTAGGCCCCTCTCTGAATGGTGTCTTCCTATCTTCCTTCCTTCTTTCCTATCTTGCTGTTGTTGTTGTTTTGGTTTTTCTAGATAGGGTTTCTCTGTCTCTGTAATAGCCCTGACTGTCCTGGAACTCACTTTTTAGACCAGGCTGGCCTTGAACTCACAGAGATCTACCTGCCTCTGCCTCCCAGAGTGCTGAGATTACAGGCGTGCACCACCACGTCTGGTGATTTCATTTATTTATTTATTTATTTAGGTTTTTTGAGACAGGGTTTCTCTGTGTAGCCTTGGTTGTCCTAGACTCGCTTTTGTAGACTAGGCTGTCCTCAAACTCATAGTGATCCACCTGCCTCTGACTCCCTAGTGCTGGGATTAAAGGCATGTGCTACCACACCCAACCAGCCTTATTTATTTTTAAGATTTATTACGTATACAGTGCCCTGCCTGCATGACCTGCAAGCCAGAAGGGGACACGAGATCACATTATAGACGGTTGTGAGCCACCATCTGGTTGCTGGTAATTGAACTCAGGACCCCCGGAAGAACAGTCAGTGTTCTTAACCGCTAACCCATCTCTCCAGCCCCCAATGAATTATTTCTTTTCTTTCTTTCTTTTCATTTTTGTTTTTTGTTTTTGTTTCTTCAAGACAGGGTTTCTCTGTGTAGCCTTGGCTGTCCTGGACTTGCTTTGTAGACCAGGCTGGCCTCGAACTCACAGCAATCCACCTGCCTTTGCCTCCTGAGCCCTGGGACTAAAGGCATGTGCCACCACTGCCCGGCATAAATACTTTATTTATTTATTTATCATTTTTTGTTTGTTTGTTTTTCGAGACAGAGTTTCTCTGTGTAGCCTTGGCTGTCCTGGATTCACTTTGTAGATCAGGCTCGGCTTGAACTCACAGCGATCCACCTCCCTCTGCCTCCTGAGTGCTGGGATTAAAGGCGTGCGCCACCACCACGCCGGGCATGAATGAGCTCTTAAAGGTCATGCTCTGAGTAGTCTTTCAAATGTTTCCAGTCCAGGAATTATTTTTTTATTTTTTTATTTTTGGGTTTTTTTAGACAGGGTTTCTCTGTGTAGCCTTGGCCATCCTGGACTCACTTTGTAGACCAGGCTGGCCTCGAACTCATCACGCCCGGCTTCCAGGAATTATTTTTGTTTGTTTTGGTTTGCTTTAAGACAAGGTTTTAAATAGTCCAGGCTGGCAAAAATTCAATGTAGGATGTTTTTAAACTGCTAACCCTCCTGGTAGGAGAAATGGGACCTACACCTTAACCCAGAGCCCCAGATCCAGGCACATGGAGGGTCCCGATCATCCAGCAGCCTGGATGGCTGCTCAGCTATGGCCATATCTGGCGTTTGTATTTACTCCAAAAATATTTACTGAGCACTTGAGGCTGGAGAAATGGCTTAGTGGCTAAGAGTACTTCCTCCTCTAATGGAGGACCAGAGGCCAGATCCTGACGTCCATGCTGGGTGGCTCACAGCTGTCTGTAACTCTAGCTCTAGGGATTCCAGTAGCCTCTTCCTCTTCGGATGTTTGTGGGCACAGGCACAAATGTGGGTGCACATATATACATACAGGCAAAATGCTCATAGGCTTGAAACACAATCCACATATCTAAGAGAATAAAATCTTAAAAGAATATATTACCCGGGCATGGCGGCTCACACGTTTGAATGCAGCACTTCCAAGGAGAGACAGGATGATCTCTGTGAGTTCCAAACCAGCCTAATCTACACAGCAAGGTCCAGGCTCGCCAATGCTACATAGCGAGACACTGGCTAAAAATAGATGAGTTAATCAATCAATAAAACCAAACACCTCCTCCATGCCAATATGTGGTGAAGAGCCTCGAGAGCTTTGGTTAGAGGTGGGGAGAGGTTGATTGAGCCAATAAGCTGGTGGGAAGGAAGTATTCTAGAGGCACAGGGAGGCTTTGGGAGAGCGGCTCGCCACTTAAATCAGCTCCATCAGCCAGAACAAACATCTGTTCCGGAAGAGACACGACGTGACGGTGTCTCTCTGTTAACAGTTGAATCTCTTCCATTTATGCCTCTTGGCTGGCAGGAAGTCACAGCTCTTTGTGGATTTACTAAAAGGACAAACTTCTGACATAACGAAGTGGCCTGACGTGTGCTTGCTCCAGCTTCCCTTGGAAGCAGAGAATAAGGCCCTGCCTTTGCCTGGGCATCTCAGAGAGCACAGGCCTGTTATGGTTTGCTAAACCTGACAGCCTCCCTTCTGCTCTGTAGGACAATAAATCCTTCAACTTCCGTTGACCAGGAATTAGTGTGAGCATGGGGTGGGGATGGGGGTGGGGGTGGGGGTGGGCATGGGGTGGGGGTGGGGGTGAGGAAAGAGGGACTCAGCAATCAAAGTGAAGATGGTGGCTCTATTTTGGAAGGAGAGAAAATGGAGTCTCTGGCGAGCTCTGCTTTTTCCCGCTCACGCCCACTTTCACAGATCTATGAAGTCAGGACATGAAAGCTACTGTCTGAGAGCAGGTCCCTGAGGAAAGTCTAGATTTTAGAAGCTCACATTGGACCAAAGTTTGGAGAGTCTGTTCTTTAGGAGACACAACACAATGATTGCTCAGAACCACAGGGAATTCACCCCTCACTTAACTGACTCTTGTTACACAGCCCCACAGTAGGTAGCAGCTGGATCTTCCAAACTTGGCCTGATCAACTCACTCAAAATGGTATATGAGTTAAGTCCAGCTGAAGAATCTGATCTCCTAATGGAAGTTTTCATTTCCCTAAGACTGTAGTTTAAGAATGGCGCATGAAGCTGGGCATGGTGGTGCACGCCTTTAATCCAGAGGCAGAGGCAGGCAGATCTCTGTGAGTTCGAGGGCAGCCTGGTTTACAAAGTGAGTCCAGCACATCCAAGGCTACACAGAGAAACCCTGTCTTGAAAAACAAAACTAAGCAAAAAACAAAACAAAACAAAAAAAGAAAAAGAAGTTAAAAAAATAAGAGTGAGGTCCCCTCAGCCATGTGGACAATGAGCCAGCGTTTCCTGCTGAACAAATTCATTCAAAGTGATTTCAGGGTTTCCTTCTTCACCCTGTGGAATCTGGGAGCCATTTTCAAGGATTCAAAAAATTTATTCCTGGGCCAGATGTGGTGGCCCACGCCTTTAATGCCAGCACTAGGGGAGGCAGAGGCAGGCAGACCTCTGTGAGTTTGAGGCCAGCCTGGTCAACAAAGCGAGTCCAGAACATCCAGGGCTGTTATACAGAGAAACCCCTGTCTCAAAAAACCAAAACCAAAATAACAAAAGAACAGCAACAACTATCACCCCTATTTCTGAGGTTTTAACTGTTTAAGAGAGAAGCTATTTGGACAGGAGAGATAATGGCGCGGCAATGTGGGCTGCCCATACACAAAACCAGTTCACTTCCCAGCATCCGTGTCAATGGCTCAGAACTGTCTGTAACTCTAGCACCACTTCCAGCCTCCATGGACCCAGGTGGTGTACACTCACTCAGACATGCACATAGTTAATAAGAACAAAGTCTTTCTGGGGCTGGGGAGCCGGGGCAGCGGTTAAGTACATATTTTGCTCTTGCAGAGGACCCAGGTTCAGTTTCTGGAGATCTGATGCCCTCTTCTGACCTCTGCAGGCATCAGGTAAAAATGTGGCTCATTGCCGGGCGTGGTGGCGCATGTCTTTAATCCCAGCACTTGGGAGGCAGAGGCAGACAGATCTCTATGAGTTTGAGGCTAGCCTGGTCTACAAAGCGAGTCCAGGACAGCCAAGGCTAGAATACAGAGAAACCCTGTCTCGGGGGAAAAGAAAAAACAAAAGAATAAATATACACGCAGGCAAAACACTCATATACATAAAGTAAAGAAATTGAAGAGAAAATCTTTTTTAAAAGGTATTTTCTAATGTATATAGAATAATGCAATGGCTTTTTTTTTTTTTTTTTTCCCCTTTAGCACACATACTGTTGGCAGAAAGTTGATCGAGCCTTATTTAATTGGGACTCAAGGGAAGTGGTTGTGCCTGATACAATCTGAAGCTCAGTAATTAAACTAATATGATTCTTTTCAGATACCTGCTAGGGAAATACTAATGCAGGTGGATTAAATAACACATGGCAATTTTGCTTTTGCCTTAGCATTTGCAAATTTAAACAAATAATTAGGAACCACTAGTTGAGGAATATTCGCTTTTGTAGTCTAATTAGAATCTTTTTGGGGTGTTGTGATAGGGCAAGGCAGAGCAGAGGTCCCTCCATCTTGTATTCTTGCAGAGGCCATTTCTGGTTTAACTAGTATTTGATCTACGTGATGGAGATTCTCATGGAGAGCCGTCCAGCTCCATTCTAGGATCCCAAGGTCAGGTTGTGCTGGATAACTTAGCTTCTGTTAAACTGTGAGGAACCTCCACCAGCTAACTACTTACCTTATTTAGTTGTTTTTTCTTTTTTTTTAATTTTATGTGCATTAGTATGAATGTGTCAGATTCCTTGGGACTGGAGTTACAGACAGGTGTGAGCTGCCATGTGGGTGCTGGGAACTAAACCCGGGTCCTTTGGAAGAGCAGACAGTGCTCTTAACCTCTGTGCCATCTCTCCAGCCCCTGACCACTTATCTTAGCAGCTGTCAAGTTGCTTACTTACACGGAGTCCCTTCCTTGCCAAGATGCTGTGCCAAATGCCAGGATGTGGTTTCTCCCTTCTAAACCTGTGTTCTGGGTATCAGCTATACCTAAGTCCCGAAATACTTGTGTGTACTCCCAGCCAGCTGGAATCAAGATTTTCTTATTTATTTATTTAATTATTATTTTTCATAAAATTTATTTATTATGTACTCAGTGTTTTGCATGCATGCCAGAAGAGGACATCAGATCACGTTATAGATGGTTATGAGCCACCATCTGGTTGCTGGGAATTGAACTCAGGACCTCTGGAAGAGCAGACTGTGCCCTTAACCTCTGAGCCATCTCTCCAGCCCCTGGAATCAAGATTTTCAATTGACTATAAACTGTATCTGAGTGGTCCTTGCTGATGGGCTTCCTGTAACAGTGTTTAACCTTTTCTTGGACAATATCCCCTTACTTTTGTGACACATACATATGCAGCTTTCTATATAGTGCCTTAAGTATACATTATAGACAAATTTATGGTGTGTGTGTGTGTGTGTGTGTGTGTAGGCCAGATGACAACTTATAGGAGTCATTCCCCACTTTCTATCATGTGGATCCCAAGGATCAAACTCAGGTCATCAGGATTGGCGGCAAGCTCCTTTACCGCTGAGCCATCTTGCTGGTCCTGCTGTGCCTCCTAGTTAGGGCCCATGCTTAAGTCCCATCACAGCACTGTCTGTTTACACATCTATGGAACCTCCTATTCAATTATTGGAGAATGAATTGGCAGCCAGATATGATGGCGCAGGCCTTTGATCCCAGCACTCAGGGAGGCAGAGGCAGGAGGTTATCAGTGCATGTGAGGACTGGCTAGATCAGCCAAGGCTACACCGAGAGACTCTGTCTCAAAAAACCAAAACCAAAACCAAACAAAAAACCCAGCAACAACAGTAACAAAAGGACACATTGGCTTCAGAAATTGTGAGCTGTTTGGACATATAGGACACAAAAGGCCTATGAGACTATTGTCATAAAATTCCTCAAGATTATGCAAAGGCTGTACGATCTTCTTGAGGGAGGGCTGAGACGCAAACAGAGTGCTTTTTCTTCCTCTGTGTCATTAAGTGTAATTGCTTCATCCTCATGTTACTTTGAGAAAGGGAGTCAGTCAGCAGTCAGGCTTGAGTCACAGTGCACACCACTGCATTATGGATGAGGCTGGCTAAGGAAGAGACCTGTGGCCTAACAGGCAGTCGGGAATCAGAAGCTCTGACAAACTGGAAGCCTCTTTCTTCAGGCTGCCCACCCCCCCTCCAAAAGGGAAGCCAGTAGCTTCAGTTTATAGGGAGTTTGTCAGGCTCAGACATACATACGGGTAAGGCAGGACTTGAAGAGCAAGGCGATGTCTACTGCTCGCCCCATCAGTGGAAAGAAATGGTCTTGTTTTGTTTTGTTTTTCGAGGCAGGGTTTCTCTGTGTAGCCTTGGCTGTCCTAGACTTGCACTGTAGACCAGGCTGGCCTCAAACTCCCAGGGATCCACCTGCCTCTGCCTCCCGAGTGCTGGGATTAAAGGCGTGCGCCACAACCACCCAGCCAGTTGGTTTGGTTTTTCGAGACAGAGTTTCTCTGTGTAGCCTTGGCTATCCTGGACTCACTTTGAAGACCAGGCTGGTGTTGAACTCACAGCCTCTGCCCTCTGAGTGCTGGAATTAAAGGCATGTGTCATCACCTTTCCCCACGCCCGCTTAAGTAAATGTTTTAAATGAAATACCAAGAGCGTGGGGGAAGGGTGGAATCTGTTTTCCCCATGGTTCTGAGCTCATCTCCAGGTTAATAAGTCTGAGTCTGTGTTAGATGGCTGCTGGGAAATGACAGTATTTGGAGTTCCAGAGCCAAGGTGTATGCCACAAGCACACACACACACACACACAGAGAGAGAGAGAGAGAGAGAGAGAGAGAGAGAGAGAGGAGAGGAGAGAGAGAGAGAGAGAGAGACACAGACAGACAGACAGACAGAGACAGAGATAGACAGATAGACAGAGACAGTCAGACAGAGAGGAAGACAGGCAGACAGAGAGACAGAGACAGGGAGAGAGACAGGCAGACAGACAGACAGAGGGACAGAGACAGACAGATAGAGAGACAGAGACAGGGAGAGACAGAAAGAGACAGACAGACAGGCAGACAGAGACAGACAGACAGACAGAGACAGGAAAGAAAGACAGAAAGAGACAGGCAGACAGAGACAGACAGACAGACAGACACACACCACACACACACACCACACCACACACACACACACACACGAGAGAGAGAGAGAGAGAGAGAGAGAGAGAGAGAGAGAGGGAGGAGAGGAGGAGAGAGAGAGAGAGAGAGAGAGAGAGAGAGAGAGAGAGAAGAGAAGAGAAGAGAGAGAGGCAGGCAGGCAGGCAGACAGAGACAGCGAGAGAGATGCTGTATCCAACAGTCTCCTGTAGCCCAGGTCAACCTTGGCCTTCCTATTTGTGCTTCTCAAGCATCAGGACTGTAGGATGTGCTACCGTGCACCCCCACCCTAGAGCAGTTTATAGGATGTGCTACCGTGCACCCCCATTCTAGAGCAGTTTATGGGATGTGCTACCGTGCACCCCCATTCTAGAGCAGTTTATAGGATGTGCTACCGTGCACCCCCATTCTAGAGCAGTTTATGGGATGTGCTACCTGCACCCCCACCTATGGGCCAGTTTATAGGATGTGCTACCGTGCACCCCAACCCTAGAGCAGTTTATGGGATGTGCTACCGTGCACCCCCATTCTAGAGCAGTTTATAGGATGTGCTACCGTGCACCCCCACCCTAGAGCAGTTTATAGGATGTGCTACCAAGCATCCCTACCCTAGAGCAGTTTCTCTTGCCGAAAGGCTTCCCACTCAGCAAGGCTGGGCTTCACAGGTGGGTAATTTGTCATCGTTACAGGCAAGAGCCAGCAGGCAGCAGAAAGGGTGGAGTATGTCAAGCGGGGTGGAGCCCCCGAGGGGGCACAGAGTTGGGTAGAGAAAGTGCCTCTCTGTAGAAAAGCAGCTAGGCCATTATCCTCCCATCTACCTGAGACACATGAACAAACAACTTCAAGCTAAGGTTTTGTAAAAGCTAGCATTCTTTCCTCAGGGATCTAATCTCCCTTTTATTACGCAGCACTTGGGGCCTGCTTTGGCAGCTCATATGCTAAAATGGGAAGGAAAGATTAACATTAAAAAAGAAACACAGGGCCCTGTTAAATGGCCCAGTGGGTAAAGGCACTTGTCACCAAGCCTGGGAACCTACCAATTGTCCTTTGACCTCTGCGTTCCTGCACCACTCCCCCTGCCCGCCCCCCCCCTCACCCCCCAAGTGCCATCAAGATAGCTCAGTCTGTGAAGGCTCAGGCCAACACGCCTGATATGTGAGTTCAGTTCCTGGAAGACATGGGATGGAAGCGAAGTGGAACAGCGTGAAAACAAGCGTTCAGTATTACTCACTATTACTCACCCAAAGGCATCACCCGGTGATCTACATGTCCATAACCAGTGTGTGTGTGTCTGTGTGTGTCTGTGCCTGTGTCTGTGTGTGTGCGTGTGTGCAGACAGGAAAGACAATCGGAAAGATGCAAGCAGGATTTTCCAGGAATTCTCCCCTGGCCTACCACTCAATCAGCAGAAAGCTCTGAGAATCTTCCACTGGCCCTGAGATTTCCTGTCCCCTGGAACTGTAGAGGTTGGAGATGCCCTTTTACTTTCCAGGCACATCCGGTCATTTTGAGACTAAGACAATGGTCTAAGTGGCTGGATACTGACCTCTATTTACCTCAATCCCCAGTGCCTGCCATAGGTTCTAAATTCTCCATTTCAAAGTACACACACCACCACAGCCTGGCTGCAGGCAAATCTAAAAAGCTCCAGTTAAGAGACCTCACTTGGCCCAAATCTATGGGCACGGGTAACCCAAAATCAGAACTTCTTTTTGTTTTTTGAGACAGGATTATGATGATGATGATGATGATGATGATGATGATGATGATGGTGTGTGTGTGTGTGTGTGTGTGTGTGTGTGTGTGTGTGTGTGTTTTAGCCCTGGCTGTGCTGTCCTGGAACTCACTCTGTAGATCAGATCACAGAGATCCTCTTCTGCCTCTGCCTCCTCAGTGCTGGGATTTCCAGGCCAGCCAGATCTGCACAGAGCAACAACAACAGCAAGAGGCTGGTTCTGAAGGTGGAAGTTGGCCCACTTGCTCTAAACCCAAGCACATTATTAAAAAATTTTCTCCAGCCGGGCGGTGGTGGCGCACGCCTTTAATCTCAGCACTGGGGAGGCAGAGGCAGGCGGACCACTGACTTCGAGGGCCAGCCTGGTCTACAAAGCGAGTCCAGGAGAGCCAAGGTTACACAGAGAAACACTGTCCTGGGTGAGGCAGGCTGTGAGCGTTCTCAGCAACCCCTACAGGCCAGCTGAGTAATTAATGCTCTGAGAGAGACAAGGCAGTTTAGTTCGGCACTACTAAGTAGCCAGTTTTGGTTCAAACTTTGGCAGTTTGACCCCAGTAATTTATTACAGGCCTGTTTAAGCGCAGCGCAATTTGGTGAAACCTTTCTGACGATAACTCAATCCCATGTGCACCATAAAGCGCAGAATTAGCTAAATGCAGATCTTACATAACTTCAGCAAGACTCTAGAAAGAACACATGACTCCTCCAGTTCTTGTTGTTTTGTTTTTTAGTTTGTGTTTTCAAGACAGGGTTTCTCTCTGAGACAGACTTTATAGATCTGCATGTGACGACTTTTCTACAGATGGGCTCTGTAGATTGACAGGCTGATGATAAGGGTCTAGGGGGAGGGTCTGGAGTGGCTGCCGCCACAAACAGCACAAAGGTCGCCCAGGCTATTAGCCTCCTCAGCTCCCAGCCTTCTGGGCAGATAATAGGTTACGCAGCTCTGCCTTTGAAGGAACAGCCCTGTGGGTTCAGCATTCCACGTTCCCCTGGTGCTTATCTGTGAGTGCAGGGGCCTCCTTGCCTCCCATAGTGGGCCGCCTGAATCTGTGATAGGAGGAAGGAGAGAAAAACCGAGCAGGCCAGGAGAAGACATCATGAGCTTAAGAACAGCTAAAAAGTAACACCACCCTCAATGAGGATTAGGGCTGTTTGTCTAAGACTCCTGGTCTTGGTTTGTTTAACTCTCTAAATATTGTCCCTTCTTTTTGTTTTATTTTGTTTATAAATGATTATTTATTTATTTATATAATATTGAGCCTGCGGGCCAGAAGAGGGCACCAGCTCTCATTATAGATGGTTGTGAGCCACCATGTGGTTGCTGGGAACTGAACTCAGGACCTTTGATAGAACAACAGTGCTCTCAACCTCTGAGGCGCCTCTCCAGCCCTGCCCTCTCTTCTTGTTCTTTTTTGTTTTGTTTTTTGTTGTTGTTGCTTGTTTTCTGCTTTGTTTTGTTTTTTTGAGGCTTCTCTGTGTAGCCTTGGCTGTACTGGACTCATTTTGTAGACTAGGCTGGCCTCAAACTCAGATTGATCCGCCAGCTTCTTCCTCTGAGTGCTGGGATTAAAGGCGTGCACCACTACACCTGCCTTGTTTTGTTTTGTTGTTAAATATACATCGCCATTTTTATTTATTTCTTTTTTTAAAGATTTATTTATTATTATGTATACAATGGTCTGTCTCCATGTACACCCGCAGGCCAGAAGAGGGCATCAGATCATATTATTGATGGTGGTGAGCCACCATGTAGCTGCTGGGAATTGAACTCAGGACCTCTGGAAGAGCAGTCAGTGCTCTTAACCTCTGAGCCATCTCTCCAGCCCTTTGTGATTTTTTGTTTGTTTGTTTGTTTTTTGTTTTTTTTTAGACAAGGTTTTCTGTGTAGCCTGGGCTGTCCTGGACTCCCTCTGTAGATCAGGCTGGCCTTGGTCTACCCACCTCTGCCTCACTGAGTGCTGGGATTACAGGTGTGCACCACCACACCTGGCTAAGTGACTTCTTATATAAAGTGTGCAGGAGTCTGATGTAAACAAACAGCTCATTACAATAGCCTTCTCCTGCTACAGAACTTTGGGACAGCCAGTTACACAATTGCATTTAACTCAGTGATCTTGATATAAAAGTTTTCCTCATGCATCTGTCTCTTAATATTCTCCACAACTTTGTACAGTTGCTACCTCCTGACTTCTGTTCTGGGTCTTTGACAACTTAAGTTTAATCATGATCCCTTGGACAGACCCTCTTTCGAGGTACTCCAAGTGCTGCTCCCTGCGCCGACCATACGCCAGGCACGAAGCAGTTACCAAGGGATTGACACCCTCAGGCCCCTAAAACCGGCGTGTGACCTCTGAAAGGCCACTAATGGGCCATGGGCCATCCAACTCATCCTTTTTTTTTTTTTTTTGAGACAGGGTTTCTCTGTGTAGTGTTGGCTGTCTTCAAACTCACAGCGATCCTCCTCCCTCTGCCTGAGTACAGGGATCACAGGTGTGTGCCATTGCTCCGGGCTTCGTCCCTCTTCTTGCCACTCTGGACATCATTTCTGGGATTGAGAAGTAAAGCGGCTGAAGCCTCAGTTTACCCATCCTTCAGCAACAGCTCGACTCCCTGACTGCTGCAGTACTGCAAGACTAAAAATGACTAGATCTGACTGCTGCTAAGGGTGGGGCTTGAGCCCTCCTCCGACAAGGATGCTGCTTCCTCATGAACAAGTCCTAACTGGTTTGAAACGTGGCCTAAAAACACAGGGACCAGACAATTCCTTCTAAATTCCCTTCCACTCTAGATCACTCTTTCCTCATTACCCTCATGTCTATCTGTGCTTCTTACTGGTCTTTTAAATGTTCCACTTACGGAACCCTATACCCAATAAAATGTTCCACACGAGCTCTCCCACTAACACACCCTGTCATACCTCCGTTTGTTTCTGATACTTCTGTGCAGTGGTCTGAATGGAAATGGCTCCCATAGGCCCATACGGAGTGGCACTTTTAGGAGGTGTGGCCTTGTTGCGGTAGGTGTATTAAGAGGGGGTGGCTTTGAGATTTCAGATGCTCAAGCCAGGCCCTCTCTTCCTCTCTCAGCCACCTCTCTAGCACCATGTCCACCTCTGTGCCACTATGCTTCCTCGCACAGACTAACCCTCTGAAACTGAAGGCCAGCCAGCCCCAGTGAAACGGTTTCCTTTATGAGAGTTGCTGTGGTCATGGTGTCTCCTCACAGCAATAGAACCCTAAACCATTCTGCAAAAAGGTCTTTTAGTTGGCCAGTGGTGGCTCATGGCTTTAATCCCAGCACTTGGGAGGCAGAGGCAGAGGCAGGTGGTTCTCTGTGAATTCGAGGCCAGCCCGGTTTACAGAGCAAGTTCCAGGACAGCCAGGCTACACAGAGAAACTCTGACTCGAAAAACCAAACCAAACCAAACCAAACCAAACCAAACCAAAAGGGTCTTTTAGATGTTGTGGAGAAACTCTGGCAGATACAATTTAAAAAAAAAAAAAACAAAAACAAACAAACATAAGTCCTCTATTTTTTCCTGTCCCCTTTCTTCGATGCTCTGAGGCTCCCCACCACCTGTGTTGGCTAATTTTAGTGTAGCAGCCCTGCTTACTCAGGACTAGCCAGTGCCCTTTGAATCAACTCTGTGCCCATTTCCTCTCACCAACCCACTCCATTTCTCTCACCTCTGTTCCAGAAACCTCTCAGTTCTATTCTATAACCAAATTATCTGCCTACAGCGCTCTAATAATTATTTTCTGAGTCTCTTTATGAATACACATGGCACCCACATGATCCATGGCAGCTGTTCAAGTTATGACTCTCCCTCTGCTACCCGAGCAGAGGGCCACCTCCCTTCAGTGGACCTAGAACTACCCCACCTCCCACAAAGACCCTCTTCATTACAAAACAGCTATACCACCCTTGGCTCTGCATTTGTTTCTACTCTCTGAGTTAGGAATGTTAGTTTCCTGCAGAAAGATTCCATCTCCCAGCTTCCCGTGCGGACTACGAAAGTCATTTCTGCCACTGTAAGGAGGCATCCTGTCTTCCCTTGCTGTGAACGAACATCGTCCCGCCTAAGGTGAGACCAAGCCTGATTTAACAACCTTTAGCACGTGCTGCTTGAGGAGTATGTCAAAAAACTTCTTAGATGAAACTCCTAAGGAAAGAGCAGAGGCAGAGATTGTACCCCAGAGACACTCGGGGACATTGGTCCTGTTCTATCCTATGCTTAAGAGAGCTGCCACAAGCTGAGCTTGGTGGTGCAAGCCTTTAATCTCAGCACTCAGGAGCACCGGCAGGTGGATCCTTTTGAGTTCGAGGCCAGCCTGATTTACAAAGTGAGTGCAGGAGAGCCAAGGATACACAGAGAAGCCCATTCTTGAAAAACGAGAGAGAGAGAGAGAGAGAGAGAGAGAGAGAGAGAGAGAGAGAGAGAGAGAGAGAGAGAGAGAGAGAGAGAGAGAGAGAGAGAGAGAGAGGAGGGGAGAAGAGGAGAGGAGAGGAATGGGTGGGGGGGGGGGTGGGCGAGGGGGGCAGGGAAACTGCCTCATAAATTCCACAGCATGGTTTAGTTCTGCCAGCTGTATTACTCTCAGATTACAATTAAAACTTCAAAACTGACAAAAGAAAAAAATTAGTGCTTCCTTTAAAAGTTGAAATCACTATGCATGGTGACGCATACATTTAATCCCAGCACTTGGGAGGCAGAGGCATGGGGATCTCTGTGAGTTCGAGTCCAGCCAAGGTTACACAGAGAAACGTTGTCTCAAAAAACAAAAACAAAAGTAAAACAAAAATCCAACTCACTGGCTGGACAGATGGTTCAGAGGTTAAGAGCACTGGTTGCTCTTCCAAAGGTTCTGGTGGTCAATTCCCAGCAACCACATGGTGGCTCACAACCATCTATAATGAGATCTGATGCCCTCTTCTGGCATATAGGCATACATGCAGGCAGAACACTACACAATACAATAAAAATTATATACGTGTGTGTGTGTGTGTGTATGTGTGTATATATATATATATATATATATTTTTTTTTTTTTTTTTTTTTTGAGACAGTGGTTTTTTTGTGTAGTCCTGGCTGTCCTGGACTTGTTTTGTAGACCAGGCTGGCCTCGAATTCACATAGATCCACCTGCCTCAGCCTCCCAAGCGCTAGGATTAAAAATTGAGGTGTATTTAAGACAGCATGTAGAAGTAGAAGGAGCTTTTTAGCTCTTGGGTTTTTAGCTTTTAGCTCTTGAGCTTCTTGGGCTTTGAACTAGCAAAGCCTTAGGGTTTTTTGGCCTTTTCCTCTTGGGCTGTCAGCTGAGCTAGTGAGCCTTTTGGGCCTTTCCATTGGGATGAGAGCTGAGTAGGAAGGTCAGCAGGGTGCTTTCTTTGTCCCTCTGAGGTAGCAGGTTTTTCACCCTAGCATCTGGCTCTTGAGTCTTTATTGGTAAAATAGAATGATTAGGATTTTCTTTTATTTATTTTTGGTTTTTCGAGACAGGGTTTCTCTTGTAGTCCTGGCTGTCCTGGACTGCTTTGTAGACCAGACTGGCCTTGAACTCACAAAGACCCGCTTGCCTCTGCCTCCTCAAGTGCTGGGATTTTCTTTTAAAACAAAGAAAACTATTCAAAGTACTTTAGTGTAACAAAACAATTTCTGTGTTTAGAGACTCAATTTAGGGTACGCAGGCAGCTCAGCATCCAGGAAGCCCTGGGTTTCACCTCCCAGGACTACACAGCATGGGACATAGAGGTGTGGTCCTGCAACCCCAGCATGTGGGAGGTGACAGCTGAGCGTCAGAAGTGATAGGCAGTATTTGATTGAACAGTATCTAGATTCTGTTGGACATGTTTCCAAGATACTGATGACATTCAAGATGATTTACAGAAATTACATATAGCCTTTCACCTACTTCACCTTATGAAAATCTGTGGGGAGGGCTGGGAAAGGCAGAGAAACCCTGACTCAAAGAACCAAAAAGAAAAAAAATCTGTGCGGGAGGAGCTGGAGACATGTTTTAGGTTAAGAACATTCTTTGTTCCTGGTTTGGCTCCCAACACCTACACTGGGCAGATCATAATCACCTGAGAGTATAGTTTAAGTTGGTCAGATGCCCTTCTGGCCACAGGCACATCCAGGAAGGTGGTGTACATACATATACTTAAATATATACAATTAAGTACTTTAGACTCGTAAAATAAGATGAATAGGGTCTGCAGAGATGTCAGGGATTAAGGCTGTATACTGATCTTCTGGAGCACCCATGTCAGGCAATGCTTTCTTTTTGCTATTATTATTTTTCAAGACAAGGTTTCCATGTGTAACAGAGATACCCATAAATAAGCTTAAAAGATAATAAGCAAATCTTAAAAAAAAAAAAAAAAAAAAAAGGAAGAGACCAGCTAGGTGTGGTCTTGCACACCTTTAATCCCAGCACTTGGCAGGCAGAGGCAGGTGAGTTGCTGTGAGTTCGAGGCCAGCCTAGTATACAAAGCGAGTCCAAAACAGCCAAAGCTACACAGTGAAACCTTGCCTCAAAAAAGAAAAACAACAACAAAACAAACAAACAAACAACTACCAAAAAAAAAAAAAAAAAAAAAAAAAAAAAAACGCTGGGCGTGGTGGCGCACGCCTTTAATCCCAGCACTCGGGAGGCAGAGGCAGGCGGATCGCTGTGAGTTCGAGGCCAGCCTGGTCTACAAAGTGAGTCCAGGATGGCCAAGGCTACACAGAGAAACCCTGTCTCGGAAAAAAAAAAAAAAAAAAGAAAGAAAGAAAGAAAAAAAGAAGAGACCCTCCCTCCAAACCCAAGTCCTTAAAGACGCCCAAAGAATCCTTGGAGAAAAACATAACCATCTTGGTCTTGTATCATGCTATGACGGAGGAGGCATAGTCTGAGGATTTTGTCTGACACCTCTGGGTTAAGGTACCGTGTTTAGAGATACGGAGTTTGCAGTGCCGTTCTGAGCTGTCTTCCCTAATCTACACAGACTCTAGCTAAGCACATTTTTGTTTGTTTCCCTTTGCAGGGTATGCATTTTTTATACCCCTGCATTTTGAATTAAGTCTAAATCCTCTTTAGACTCAGGGGTGGGGGACAGACTTGACCAGTGCCAAGTTGGTGCAACTATTCTACACGGGGATCCAAAAAGCATCCCATTTCCTTGTCCTCTGGGAACAATATATGGCATAAACAAAAGGTTAGAGAGGAAGGAAATCTAATTGATTCTGAAGAGCGTGAACATCTGCAAAGAATGTATCCTAAAGAAAGCATGTCTGAGGGCCCCTGGCTCATGAGCAACTGTCTAGTTCCCCATGGCAGAGGCAGCCCTGCCCACTGCCCCCCCGGACGCTCACACCGCACTGAGACTGCAGTGTGGAGACACGGACACAGGATGGGAGGCTGCACAAAACTGACTGCCCGTTGGTGTTGAGCTGATGGGCTGATCTGAGGAGTCAGAACAATGACATGGTGGGTCTACACTGTGTCATGAGGTGGATGTGACCGTGCTCAGCACCATTTTCTTCTCTGGCCTCAGGTTCTCTACTGTCATGGTGGGCGGGATACACGAGGCCTTTTAATTATGTTGCCCAGGGAAGCAGGGTTAGTTAACACACCACTTTTTCTTTCACAAGTCACGCCGGTCTGATTTTGTCCTTCTTTTTCTTATTTGGTGTTGAGAATTGAACATAGGGCCGCATAGACGCTGGGAAAGTGTTCTACCTCTGGGCTACACTCCAGGTCTCAGAGTCTCCATTTTAGATGAGAAGAAAAGATTCTAGCCAGATGCCTCCAATCCTAATAGTTGGGGAGCAGAGCCAGGCAGACTCTCAAAGCATGGTCTACATAGCAACAAGTTCCAGGCCAGCCAGAGACACACAGTGAAATCCTGGAGGGGGAGAGAGGGCGAGAGAAACAGAGAGAGACGGGGAACAGGGAGAGACATGAGGAGACAGAGATGGGAGGGGGGAGACAGAGAGAAATGGGGAGACAAAGAGAGGGAGAGATGGGGGAGGAAAAAGTATTCTAACACAAGTGATTTAAGAACATCAACATTTATTTCACATGATAAAAAAGAAATGAGCTATGAACATTTGCATTACACTATAGTAGGCAGCCTTTATTACATGTGCTCATTGTATGCCATCCACACAATGAACATAATTACACCTGTACACAGGCCAAGTACTGGATCTAAACCTGCTTATTGCTGTACACATCTATTCCAATGACGGAAACGGCCAGTACTTCAGAATACCTACGCTTCTAATTGTTTGGCTTTTTAAAGAAAAGCTAAGCAATAGCATTTGTGTGGAAGCAGACAGAGTGTGGCAGGAACTGCTGACGGTGCAATCTGACTAAGGAAGAATTATAGCAGAAAACAGGACACACTTTACCTAGCAGTAATAAAATGGCACATTTTAAATATATTTATATAAAAATTTTTACAAATCAAGTGTCAAACAAAGCACTGTAGGAGCTAAAATGGGAAGAAAAACAAAGGAAGGAAAACAAGTTCCACCGGAAAGGATAGCTTTACTGAAAAGCAGCAGGAACATAAATTCACCTAGACGTAAGCATCCAAATCTGGGACTGCACTAAGCAAGCTCTGCATGGAGCGCACGGAGAAAGCACCTTGACTGATGTGCTCTGACGTCATAGCAGCAAGCCGGTGAGGATGGTGACCTGGAGACTACGGAGTGCACATATGGGCCATTAAAGCTATTTTGGAATAAACATTTTCCAAAGGTGATAAAACGATGCTCTGTGGCCAGAAGCATCAGAACTATGAATTTCATAGATTTAAGGTAACTGTACATCTTCTTACATTGCCGGGGGTCTGCAGCTTCAGCTCTGTGAGCTCTCTACAGACGTCAGCGCAGCTGCAAAACAAGAGATGGGGAGTTACTTCTGATGTCTGCAAAGCTAATGAACGGCTGTGTCCACAGTAACTAAGGCAGAACAACACAACTGGCAAATGTGGCCTGGAAAGCCTGACACAGAACATGTGGAAGGGCACCAACTGAGGATACAGAGAAGTGTGACGTGGTGAAACAGCAATGCAGAGACATGTCTCACAGTTGTTGCCCACCAGGTCAGTAACGTAGCCTTGCTTTTCTGACTTCACAAGAATGTACATTAACCGACCAAGCCACGTCCACAGCGGTGCATTTGTGAGAATCCCTACATCCTGCCAAAATCACAAGTTCAGAAAAATGTGACATGCACAATGGCAAGATGTGAGTAGTAACAGTGGCTGTGCTACAGGTTAGCTGTGTGGTGATCAGCAACAGGAGACGAGAAAATGTCTGGTGATGTCTGTGCCTGGCTATGATGCCCACTGCCGCTAGAGCTGGAATAAAAGCTGTAAGACAGAGCAGGGCGGTGGTGGCGCACACCTGTAATGGCAACACTCACGAGGCAGAGGCAGGTGGATCTCTGTGAGTTTGAGGCCAGAGAGAGTTCCAGGATAGCCAGAGCCACATGAAAAAACCCTGTCACGAAAAACCAAAACAAAAAGGTAAAAGACAGAATTCAGCAACAAGTTACCAAACTGTCAAGTCTTAGGTCAGACCATCCTTTGTTAGAGGAACGGTTAGGTTACTGTACTATAAATCAGAGTCTGAGCCAAAAATTCATGTGCATGGTGTCTTTCTTTCCTCCTTTGGTTTTGATAGAGACAGGGCTTCTCTCTGTAGCCTTGGCTGGCCTGTACTTACTTTGTAGACCAGGCCGGCCTCGAACTCACAGAGAGCTGCCTGCCTCTGCCTTCCAAGTGCTGGGATTATAGGCATGGGCCACCACGTCTGGTTGTGAATGGCTGTTTGTTTTGACATGGAGCCTCATGAAGCTCAGGCTGGCCTGAACTCACTGTTTAACTAAGGAGGACCTTGAATTCTTAGCTTTCCTGCCTCTGCCTCCCAAATGCTGGGATTTCTGGTGTGCGCCATCATACCTGGTTCTTTGTGGTGCTGGGAACTCAATCCTTCATGTGTGTTAGGTGTGTGCTCTACCAATTGAGCTACATGCCCAGCTCCTACAGGAGCTTTTTTGTTTTGAGATGGGTCTCACTGCACAGCTTTGGCCTCTAGAACTCAGTATGTAAGCACCAGGCTGACGCCAAACTCACAGAAACACCCATGTCTGGGATTAGAAGAGTGGGCCCCCATAAATGGCCCTGGGAATGGTTCTCAATGTCCATCTCTTTACTAGTGTAAATAGAGGCCATCCATTAGGCCACATGGCATCTTTATTTTTCTCTTGTCTAGTGTTACTGTGTCACCAGTGTCACTTATACACAATAAAAAAGTCGACTGAGTGACAAAGGCAAGGCACAGATGTAGCTGTAGTAATCAGCCATTCCTAACCCTAACAAGCACCTCAACCCTGCACAGAAGCCACAACCCACAGGAGCTCCTGGACAAAGAGAAGGCCTAGTACAAAAGCGAGGATGAAGATAGACGGCAACACGCCATGCTGCAGGAACAGCAGAGTGCTTACGACTGCTCAGACATCCATGGATATTCAAACGTTCCCAGCATTGTGAGAGGTGGGAGATGCTGAGAAAACATATAGGATTGGCATACAGAGTCTCACTCTACTTCCATTTCTCAGGAAAAGAAAACTATTTACAGGCTGGAGAGATGGCTCAGAGGTCAAGAGCCCTGACTGCTCTTCCAGAGATCCTGAGTTCAATTCCCAGCAACCATCTATTACTTGATCTGATGCCCCCTTATGGCATGCAGGTGTAATGCAGGCAGAGCACTGTAGTATACATAAAAGACAATAAATCTTAAAAAAAAAAGGAAAACTATTTACTTGTAAGCGCAAAAGTATGGGTAAAGTAAGCAGTGTGACATTGTCTATACTGTTTAAAAGTAGGGGTCTGGGGTGTTGGTGGGGTAGTTTTGCAGTGCCTACCACCATGCTGATAACCCAGACATGGTGGCAGGACAGAACCAACACCACAAAGTTGTTCTCTGGCCTTCACACACTTGTAGCACATTCACACCCGCATATGCACCACACAAAATAGTAAGAAAAGAGTCCAAAAGAAGCAGGGACTCAGGATGTTATCCTCAAAACTGAACTTGGAGGAACGCTGACTGTAGGGATGGCCTCCTCCTCTTCTTGGCTCTAGCCATAGTTTTGGGACTTCAAAGCTCCCACCACTGACTGCATCTTAAACATCGCTTCATCCTTAAAACACACACACACAAAAACCCCGTAGATGGGTGTGGTGGTACACGCCTTTAACCACAGCACTTGGAAGGCAGAGGCAGGCGGAGCTCTCGTTCTGGTCTACAAAGCGCGTCCAGGATAGCCAGGGCTGTTACACATAGAAACCCTATCTTGAAAAACAAAAAAAGAAAACAACAACAACAAAAACCAAACCAAACCAAAAAACCAAAAAGACCAAAAACGTGGGGCTGGAGAGATAGTTAAGAGCACTGACTGCCCTTTCAAAGGACCCAGGTTTACTTCCCAGCACTCACATGGCAGCTCATAACTGTCTGTAACTCCATTTCCAGGGGACCTGACACCCTCACACAGACAAAAATGCTGGTAAAACACCAATGTTTAAAAAAAAAAAAAAAAAAAAAGTAAAACAAAAAACAAAACAAAACAAACAAACAAAAAAAATCAAAATCCTGTTGGGTGTGACGCACCTTTAATCCCAGCACTCAAGAGCCAGAGGCAGGTGGATCACTGAGAGTTCGAGGCTAGCCTGTTCTACAAAATGAGTCCAGGACAGCCAAGATAACATAAAGAAACCCTGTCTTGAAAAACAAAAAAACCCAGCTGGGCGTGATGGTACACATGCCTTTAATCCCAGCACTCAGGAGGCAGGCGGATTGCTGTGAGTTTGAAGCTAGCCTGGTCTACAAAGTGAGTCTAAATAGCTAAGGCTACATAGAGAAACTCTATCTCGAAAAACAACCAACCAAACAAAAAACCAACCAACCAACCAAAAAAAAAAAAAAAAAAAAACCCCACAAAACACAAAACAAAACAAAAACAAAAAAACCCCAAACAAACAAAACACCCCAAAACCCACTCATACAAATCTTACTTATCCAGGCAGAGATGCCAAACCAAGTGCCCAACACTGTCCTGTGAGCATGAAAGGGCAGACCTGCATGCTCGTCCCTGAGAATGGGCAGGGCACCAGGCCAAGGCATAGCTCCAAGGCATAGCTCCAAGGCTGCAAGGAATCCAGCCCAGGCAGGCTCTCCTCTGCAGGCTGTGCTGCATTTATGGATGATGATATGACAGACTGAGCGACAACACTGATGTAGACCAGCTCCCTGTAAGGCCTGTGTGAGAAATCTGAGCTACCACCTGGACTTCAGATACATGGTCTGGTGCTCTGGCAATCTAGGATTAATTTACTTGTACTGCTGTTCCAACAAATGAAATCAATCCAAGTAACAGTCTTAACACACGGCACCAAGGGGAAAGAGAAGACATACTTCTGAGACTACACACACATGAAATGTGATCCCTCTGTGAGCTGTGGCGGAGTGGGCGGGTCTGCTGATGAGGATTCAGGAGACGGAGACGAACTTTTCACTAAAACACACCAAGAAAACAGAAGATAAGTATATAGATACACAAACACATATGCATTCATGTTGTTTTGAGCAAAGATATTTAATATTTACTGTGTGTGTGTGTGTCTGCGTGTGCATGCTTGCGGAGGTCAGGAGACATCTTAGAAACCTAACTAACACCAGGTGGTAGTGGCACACGCCTCTAATCCCAGCACTAGGGAGGCAGAGGCAGGAGGATCTCTGAGTTTGAGGCCAGCCTGGTCTACAAAGCACAGGACAGGTAGGGCTACACAGAGAAAGTCGATAAACCAAAAATGAGGAAAAAAACAGAAGGAAAGAGCAGCTAAAGCAGGCCTTCCAGAGCTTTCTTTGTGGACTACCCAGTCTGCCCTCTCCTTTCTTGCTTTGAGGTCAGTTCCCAGGTGTCTGTCACAAGATCCTGTTGTATCTTTGTTAGTTCATGCAGTGAAGTACCAAAGAGGTGTCAATACTGCAGGCACAACACCGCCCACACAACACCACACACTCTGACCCAGAACGTATGATGACATACAATGGCAAAGTGGCTCTGATGATTATAAAGTGAGAATTCCTGTGCCAGGCCTTGTGAGCAGCTGAGAGCTTCTCATGAGGGAATGTGGCTGACAGGGACCATTCCTGAGAAGAGCCACAGTAACTGAGCCCCCTGTTGCAACTCTTTGGTATCAGGCTGGCGTGAGAGGGAAGTTATAGGACCAGGAATGTGTTTTGCTTACAGAGTACAAAGGGCAAACAAGTTAAGAGGCAGGGTGTGGTGGTGCATGCTTTTAGTCCCAGCACTGGAGGCGGAGGCAGGAGTGAAGAGCTTGTGAATTAAGGCAAGCTTCCACCCCGCATTCATACAAAAACACCCGAGAGACAGAGAGTAAGTGGCAGAGAACAGTACAACCCTCCATCTCTGATGTGCTATGGAGTGTGGGATACTGTCACACTGACATCCCAGTGTGCACTATGGACCAGCCCATCAGCAAACACATCATCCAGTAACTGGAGATGTCAACTCCACAGCTCCCAAAGTACCAGCTGTGGTTTCAGAAGACTCTGCCCTGTGAGCAGGTAAGATTTCCATGTAGGAAGGAATTGTTTAAAAAAAGACTTTGTTTTAAATTATGTAGCAGGATGTGGTGGTGCATGACTTTTGCCCCAGTACTCTGGAAGCAGAGGCAGTCGCAGTTGGATCTCAGTGAATTCAAGGCCAGTCTGGCCTACACAATGAGTCCAGGAGAGCCAGGGCTTTGTTACACAGAGAAACTCTGTCACCAACCAACCAACCAACCAACCACCTAACCAATCAACCAACCAACCAAAGTGAATTCTAGGACAACCAGAGCTACACAGAGAATCATTGCCTCAAAAAACAAAACAAAAAAACCCAACAACAACAAAAAGCATGTCTGTATAGTGAGAGTTTTTGTTTCTTTTCTTTTCTTTTTTTTTTTTTTTTTTTGGTTTTTCGAGACAGGGTTTCTCTGTGTAGCCTTGGCCATCCTGGACTCACTTTGTAGACCAGGCTGGCCTCGAACTTACAGTGATCCGCCTGCCTCTGCCTCCCGAGTGCTGGGATTAAAGGCGTGCGCCACCACGCCTGGCTTGTTTTTGTTTTTTGGAGACAGGGTTTCTCTGTGTAGCTTTGGCTGTCCTGAACTCACTCTGCAGATCTGGCTGGCCTCGAACTCAGTGATCCACCTGCCTCTGCCTTAGTGCTGGGATTATAGGCATGCGCCACTATGCCGGGCTAGGATCTATTTAGAAAAAGCTTACCATGCCATGGGTGAGAAATGAAATGAAAACCAGTTCTCTGAGCCTCAAGCCAGGGTGATGGAGCAGGTGAGTTGCTCCCTCCTCAGTGCAATGACACACCTGATGGTCATGTTCTAAGGCAGAGCGCTGAGGTGCGGGTGCTGAGGTGCAGGTGTCGAGGTGCGGATGCTGAGGTGTGGGGTGTTGAGGTGCGGCTGCTGAGGTGCGGGTACTGAGGTGTAGGTGTTGAGGTGCGGGTGCTGAGGTGCAGGTGTTGAGGTGCGGATGCTGAGGTGTGGGTGTTGAGGTGCGGCTGCTGAGGTGCGGGTACTGAGGTGTAGGTGTTGAGGTGCAGGTGCTGAGGTGTGGGTGTTGAGGTGTGGGTGCTGAGGTGTGGGTGTTGAGGTACGGGTGCTGAGGTGTGGGTGTTGAGGTACGGGTGCTGAGGTGCAGAAGTAAAACCAAGAGCTGAGAAGCACCCACTGAGGGAAGTATGAAGCATGCATCTACCTGTGGTTTGCTTCTCTCTCGGAGTCTCAGGAAGTGGCTCATAAGAAGCAACAGCTTCCTCCTCTTCATGAAGACTCTCTGCTTCTTCAGGGGCGCCTTCCGCCTCGTGGTTTGTCATGGCCGCCTCTTCCTGAGGGCTAAGGAGGATAGGCTGACATGTTAACCCTGCAGGACAGCATCTAGTTCCTCTTCTGATCGTCTGATATGGGGTCTGGCTACGCGGCCTAGGCTGTTCTTAAACTTTAACCTCTTGAATCAGCTTCCCAAATGAGAGCACAGGTGTGCACCACTATCCTTGGCCTCCACCATCTCCTTCTGAGTGATGGAAATTCCTGTCACACAGAAGGCGGTGTGTGTGCTGCGTGGAAGGCAGAAGCAGATGACCACAAGTTCAAGGTCATGCTGACTTCACAGAAAGCACTAAACCAGCCTGGGCTACATGGGACCCTCTCTTCACAAACAAACACACCCACTCATACAGAAAAGATGTTACTGTCTATATTTAATTACTGCTAATGTCTTTCCTATTAATAATGTTATTGTTTTTCTTATAAAATACAGAAAAAGATTGGAACAAATCATCTACCTTGTGTCAGCAATTTGCCACTTGTGTTTCAGCTAAACCTCACATGAATTTCTGACTCCTTAAACAAACACTTTTTAAAAAAAATTATTTTCAGCCAGGCATGCTGGGGCTTGCCTTTAATCCCAGCAGAGGCAGGTGGATAGCTGTGAGTTCGAGGCTAGCCTTGGCTACAAAGTGAGTCCAGGATACCCAGGGCTACACAGAGACACTCTGTCTCAAAAAAACAAAACAAATGAAAAAAATTCATTTTATGCATATGCCTCTTTTGTCTACTTGTATGTCTGCACACCACATGCACGCACAGTACCCTCAGAGGCCAGAAGAGGGCATCAGATCCTCTGAAGTGGAGTTAGACACAGCTGTGAGCTGTCTTGTCCATTTTGGGACTCCAACTGAGTCCTCCACAAGAGCAGCCCAGTGCTCTTACTGCTGAGCCATCACTGCAGCCCTTAGGCATATGTTTTTAATACTTTAATGTCATTATATTCTGTCAGTACCCCCCAACTTTCCTGACTCTCTTCTAACGTCACGTTAGGATTGTTTGACTGGGATTCAAGAAGGTATGTTCACTGTACTGCTGGACAGTGCTCTAACAACTCTGGATGTGTGGTGTGTGAGTGCGCACATGCTTGTGTGTGTATGCAGAGTGTGCACATGCTTGTGTGTGTATGCAGGTATGTATAGGGAACGGGCTACATGGCCAAAGTTCAGCCATCTTGTCAGAGCCTAGGTTCCTATTTCTCCAGAAGTCTGCCATTCACCAGAAACCAACTGACCTTGTCGTAGGTCGGCAGTTAGACACCTGTTGTGGTTTACTGTGGGGGCTGGTCATTCTAGACCCCCAAGCTACTCCTTTTCCGGTGAGACTACTGATGAGATCAGATTAAAGGCCAGCTGCCTGCGAGCAGCAGTTCCGGAAGCTTTTTCCTGACTAACCAGATCCTTCACGACTTTCCTGGAATTTCTCTCCTGCAATTATAGCAACTGTAAAGGTAGACACCTGCTGGAGCATTCCAGAGTTAGGTATCCATAGCAACCCTTGCTTACGCAAATACCCATGCCTCTGTGCCTATATAAACTCTGTGAAAGTTCTCAATAAACGGGGTTTGATCAGAATGCAGACTTGCCCCCTTCTTCATGTCTAGTGTTCTGTCTCTATACAGGAAAATTCTCCTCCCAAGCGTTAGTTGAACCCCAGCGGGCCGGGGCAGGTATGTGGAGGTCAGAGGCAAGAGGTGTTTTCCACTACTGCACTCTCTTATATCTTCTGAGCCAGGGTCTCCTCTTGGGTTGGCTAGACTGGCTGGTGCAAGAGCTTCTGGGATCCACCTGTCTCTGCACAGCCTCCCTCAGTGTCAGGAGGCAGGTCAGCTCTGCTGTACGTATAGGCTGGTGGTATGTGCACACCAGGGATCTGAGCTAACGTCCTCACATTTGTTGTTGTTTCCCACCCCCCCAAGATAGTGTTTCTTTGTGTAGCCTTGGCTGTCCTAGATTCACTTTGCAGACCAGGCTGGCCTTGAACTCATAGTGATCCACTTGCTTCTGGCTCCTGAGTGCTGGGATTAAAGGTGTGCGCCACCATGCCCGGCTAACGTCCTCACATTTGTACAACAAGCAGGTAGCTCATGTCTCCAGATTATTTTTTCTAATTTATTTATTATTATGTACGCAGTGCATCAGATCACATTATAGATGGGTGTGAGCCATCATGTGGTTGCTGAGAAGTGAAGTCAGGACCTCTAGAGGAGCAGTCAGTGTCCTTAACCTCTGAGCCATCTCTCCAGCCCCTTCTCCAGATTCTTAAAGTCCATTTCTGATCCAAAAGACTACTTTGTTTCTTTGTTCTGCTTTTTGAGACAAGATCTCTCTGTGTAGCCCTGGCTATTCTGTTTGTTTGCTTTTGTTTTTTGAGACAGGGTTTCTCTGTGTAGCCTTGGTTGACCTGGACTCACTCTGTAGACTAGGATGGCCTCTAACTCACAGAGATCCCCCTGCCTCTGCCTCCCCAGTGCTGGGATTACAGGTGTGCACCATCGTGCCCAGCTACCCTGGCTATTCGGGAACTTTCTCTATGGACCATTTCTGGCCTCAAACTCAGAGCTCCGCCTGCCTCTGCCTCCCAAGCACTACAGAACCAGGCTTAGCTCACTAGTTTTAAAGAGTGACACAGCGGGGCGGGAGGGTGGCTCAGCAGTTTAGAGCACTGGCCGCTCCTGGGGAGAAGAACATGGGTTCCATCCCTATAACAGCTCACAATCATTTGTCAAATCCAGTTCCAGCGTTTGCAAGCACTGCACACACATGGTGTACATACACACACAGGCAAAACACTCATCCACATAAAAATAAGTAAATGATAAAAAGACTGTCCCAGCGTCCTGAGCTGAGCAGTCCGTCTCTTTCTTCTTTAGCTCTTACCTGCACGAGTCATCTTCAGGCGCCTGCTCTTCAAGCCTTTCTTTATCCACTGCTTCCTCAGAAGTCACTCCATTTGGCTCGGGTGTTAAAAGCATTTCATAAAAAATACTTTCGGTTCTTTTAAGCTACAAAATAAGAAAAAGTGCTTTTCAAAGTATTCAGAGCATATTTAATATTAATAAACCTGAAATAATCACACTAATTAAAGATTACATCTCTAAATTATGCATGATCACAAATATTTGTGGATAAGTCTAGATTTTTTTTTTTTTGGAGACAGGGTTTCGCTGTGTAGCCCTGACTGTCCTGGGTTCACTTTGTAGACCAGGCTGGCCTTGAACTCACAGCAATCCACCTGCCTCTGCCTCTCGAGTGCTAGGATTAAAGGCATGCGCCACCATGTCCGGAGGATAAGTCTAGATTTTTTTTTTCCCGAAACAGGGTTTATAAGTCTAGATTTAAGTATATTAAAATATTAACATTATTTACTACTAAAATGCAGTCATTTATACAAAGACAATACACACTGCAGATGCAGATATTGGGTGATTTATATGTATGTATTTTTTTTTTAAAGGATTTATTTATTATTATGTATACTATGTTTTGCCTGAATGTACACCTGCAAGCCAGAAGAGGGCACCAGACTTCATTATAGATGGTTGTGAGCCACCATGTGGTTGCTGGGAATTGAACTCAGGACCTTTTCCAAAGAGCAGGCAGTGCTCTTAACCTCAGAGCCATCTCTCCAGCCCGGTGATTTTTTTATGTTGCGAACACATCAATCAAAGACAATCTGTCATTTAGACTTAGAGCTCTCTGACGGAAAAGCAAACCTTAGTTCCCTCAGTCTAATCTTCCCATACCCCACTGCCATGGCATGTCTGCGGCCCTACCTTTCTGCCGCCATCTGCATTCTGGGGCTCAGCGGCCTCTAGGTGAACAGTCTCTGTTGCTGGAGTTTCGTGGTCTGGCTTTACGTCGTCTTCTCTGTGGATGGTGTCTAACTCCTTAAGGGTATCATCCCGCCTTAGAGTCTGCTCAAAACACAGAGAGCATTTTTATTCAAGCAGTTTTACATTTTGTTACTGTTTTGAGTCAAGGTCTCATTCTAGGCTCTCCCAGAGCTTACTATGTAGCTCAGGCTGGCTATTAATGTTTAGCGAGACTTTTGCCTTGGCTTCCTGAGTTCGTAGGACTATAGATGGGTCTTTGCTTTTCGAGACAGAGTTTCTCCGTGTAGCCTTGGTTGTCCTGGACTCACACTGTAGACCAGGTTGGCCACAGACTCAGATCCTCCTGCCTCTGTGTCCTGATTGCTGGGATTAGAGATGTGTGCTACTATTGCCTGGCTAGATGGGTCTTTCTATGTAGCCAGGTTGTGTGAAAATTGTAATCGTCTGTCCATACCTCTTGAATGTTGTAGATCTGTGCTACTGTTCCCTACCCTTAAAGCACTTTTGTTGGCTTGCTTCATTCATCCATCCATCCATCCATCCATCCATCTATCTATCTACCTACCTACCTATCTATCTATGCATGCATGTATGTGTGTGTGGGTATTTGTGGAGCCAGATGCCCTGGAGCTGCAGTTATAGGCAGTTGTGAACTGCTGGATATGGGTTCTGGGTCTTCTTAAAGATCAGCAAACACTTTTAACTTCTGAGCCAGCTCTACAGTACTCCTGTTGTTTTGTTTTGTGTTAGACAGGATCTCATTAGGCAGCCCAGGCTGTCCTCGAACTCACTTGAACCCAAGGTATTCTTCCCAGTTCAGGCTCTTAAGTGTTGGGATTATAGGCCTGAGCTACAACACCCAGCTTTCCTTTTGTTTGCTTCACAAAGCATCTGTAGACTGGCACTGTGCAAATATGCTTTTCGTTTTGTTTTGTTCTTCAAGACAGGGTTTCTCTGTGTAGCCTTGGTTGTCCTGGACTCACTTTGTAGACCAGGCTGGCCTTGAACTCACAGAGATCCACCTTCCTCTGCCTCCCTGAGTTCCTGGCCCCTCTGTGTATATTGTACAGATAATAGGCATTAATTTGGAAAACAAAACTAGAGTTTGGCTTACAAGGAATATTTCTATAAAAATCAATGAAGGGAAACATACACTTTTCTCCTTCCCTCTTTTAGCTTTTATTCTCCTGGCTCAATTTTTGTCTGGGAGGCTAACTGCCTCCTTCTGCTAACCCTGGCCTAGTTCTGGAAACTTCTCGCCTTTGCACAATCTAACCTAGGCCTAGAATGTTTTAGCCTCTGAGATTTACTGCTTAATAAGCTCACCCTTATTTGTTCTTTCTGAGCTCTGGGCTGGCTGGTTCAACTCAGCTGTTCTGGCTCAAACTCTTCTCCCAGCTGACTTATCTGGCTTCTCTCTCCACCAGGAATTGCTCTGGGTCTCAAACAAACTCACAAATCTGCTCTAATCTTCTGGCATCTTCTCATTTCCTAGCCTTTCCATTTTCATCTGAGTTCTCTCTCTGCAAGCTATCTCTCTATTACTGTCCTGGTAAAAAACTGCCTCCTCTCTCTGTAACTGCCTCGTAAGTAGCTTCCTTTTCCACTCTATTCTTGTCAGAGTTGGGCACGTTCTATTCTGTCAAATCTTCTTTGGTTCTTCCTTTTCTGCCACTCAATTAGACATGATATTCAAACATGGGTGCTTCCTTTTAAAAACCAACTTTATCTTGGTTTGGGATTAAAGGCATGTACCACCATACCTGGATCTAAGCTTTTCTTTACCTGATACTTGCTCTATACCAGGCTGGCCTTGAACTCAGATCTGTTTGCCTCTGTCTCCGGTATTTGCTTGCATTCCAGCAGGATCACACAGACCTAAAAGATCTTTGGATGTGATCTCTTGCCAGCCAAGTCACGCAGACCTAGAAGGCCTTTGGATGTGATCTCTTACAGAACAGCCATGTTCTGAATCAACATTCTTTCACACAGGGAAGCATTTTCAGCTGATGAATCAGGTTATAGAATTTCTGGTACACTTTTTAAAATTAATAATTTATTTATTTTTTATTTGTACGTGCATATGAGTTTTGCCTACATGTACATCTGTATGAGGGTGTCAGATCTTGGAGTTATAGGCAGCTGTGAGACATCATGTGGGTGCTGAGAATTGAACCTGGGTCCTCTAGAAGAGCAGTCAGTATTCTTAACCACTGAATCATCTCTCCAGCCCCCTTTGTGATACACTTTACCTATAGGGAACATGGACAATGAGCTACTGAGAGAAGCAGGATGGTGACTGTCTACACTGCTAAGGTTGAAGCGGGTAAGGTGGCAGGCAGGTTTAGAGAGATCTTTCTTGCTACAAAAGGTCATGTGACGTCACAGTGCAGGTCAAGACAGACAGTTTGATAGTGCTGGGATTCGACAGAGAGCCTTGCACATTCTAGGTAAGCATCCTATAGTATACGTTTCCCAGGGCTATGCCATCTATCAACCAACAAAAGTCTAGAACTTTCTGAAGGAGTCTTAATTGGGGGTGGGGGGGAGGACTGTGGATCATTTTCTGGATTGCTAACTCATACAGGAGGGCTTAGCCTACTGTGGGTAGTACCATCCCCTAGGCAGTGGGTCTTGAGTTGTATAAGAAAGCTCCCTGAGAAGGTAGGGAGAGAAAGCCAGTAAACATCATTCTCCCATGGTTTCTATTCAAGCTCCTGACCTCAGTGCCTGCCTTGGCTTCCCTCGATAACAGACCTGTAAGCCAAACAAACTCTTTTTTCCCCTAAGTTGCTTTTGGTCCTGGTATTTATCACAACAACAAATTAACCAGGAAAGGGCCTGTCCTGCATGACACTTTACTTTAAAAAAAAAAAAAAAGGCTTATTTATTTATTATAGTGTTCTGTCTGTCTGCACATGCACATACACACCAGAAGAGGGCACCAGATCTCACTCTAGGTAGTTGTGAGCCACCATGTGGTTGCTGGGAACTGAACTCAGGACCTTTGGAAGAGCAGCCAGAGCTCTTAATCTCTGAGCATCTCTCCAGCCCAACACTTTACATTTGCTAAAAACTTCTGGTAGAGTAGACAGTGCTCTTAACTGCTGAGTCATCTCTCCAGCCTGAAACCCTGTCTTTTTTGTTTTTGGAGACAGGGTTTCTCTGTGTAACAGCTCTAGCTGTCCTGGACTCACTTTGTAGACCAGGCTGGCCTTGAACTCACAAGAGACCTGCCTGCCTCTGCCTGCTGAGACTGGCTGAGACCCTGTCTTAAAATACACCCTTTTTTTTTTTTTAAATGAGGGGATGCTGGCCTGCACATGGTGGTACATACCTTTAAGCTCAGCACTCAGGAGGGCAGAGGCAGGTGCATCTCTGTGAGTTCAAGGCTGAGCTTGGTCTACAAAGGAGTCCAGGACAGCCAGGGCTATACAGAGAAACCCTGTCTTGAAAAGCCAAAGAGAGAGGGAGGGAGGTAAGGGAGGGAGAAGGAGAGACAGAGACAGAGAGAATGAGATGCTGGCACACTGAAGTGGAGGCAAGAGATCAGGCACTCAGACCATTTTCAGCTGTGGGAGCAGAGACCTGTGTTATCCCTCTCACCCCTGACTAAAAAAACGAGGAAAGACTTAGAGAGGCTGAGTGTGGTAGCTTATGCCTGTAATCCTAATACTGGGAGTAGACGAGGAGGACAGACAAAACTTTGAGTCCAGCCTTAGCTACATAAGGTTCCAGCTGGGTCTTGCTGCAAACAGAAGGGATGAAAGAGAAACTGGCCAGAGATGGTGCAGTGGGTAAGGCTGCTTGCTGCCTGGTAGTAACTTAAGCACCACTTCAGTGCTTGCTGAAAGCCTGAGTTCAATGCCTGGACAGCTGGAGGGAGAGAACCAATTCCTACAGGGTGTCCTCTCTATGTGTGTTGTGAAGTGCACATTCACACAAATACACACGTGCACAAAACAAATAGATAGAAAAAGATCAGTCCTACCTACAACCGTAGCCTGGTTTGTGATGCAAGTCTGCCATCTTGGCTGCATAGGGAATATGGAGAGAGCGCTATGTGGGAGACCTGCCTGTGCTACAGAAGGAGTCAAGGCTGGGATGTAACTCTGGGAGAGTGTACTTAACTAGCCTGTAGCAATGCGAACAGCTAGTGGTGCTTTAGTTACTCCCAGGCCGACTGCTTCATTGCAGCATATTAAACAAGCCAGTTTCCTTACGAATGAGTAGAAAGATTTATATATAAAAACAGCCAAAAGCAATTAAATCAGAAGTCAGTATACCTGAGTGACTCTGAAAGGATACTCCCTCACATTGGAAGGACTTTGTAAGGGCGACTGGTCGGAAGCACTGATAACGCTCAGTCCCTTCTTCTTCTCCCTTAGGCAGGCCTGCTGGTGTCTCCTGATTCGCTCCATCTGCTCTTCCACAGTCATCCTAGGTCGAGTACTTTCAGCCAGACAGAGTTGGTCCACTGCACTTCTTGGTCTTTCCTTAAAATTAAAAATAAGTCTGTGAATACACATGCGCTCACAGTCCCTCAGTTGGCAGTGTCTGCCTAGATGTATCAGACGCTGAGTGTGACTCCTGACACCAAATAAACTAAACAGGTGCTTGCTCTTCAGCCCAGCACTCAGAAGCAGGAGGATGAAAGTCACCCTCAGCTATCCAGAGTCCAAAGCAAGCCTGGATCACAGGAGATGTCTCAAAAATCAAACAAATAAACAAACAAACAAAGAAGTATTTTTGTTTTCAAAAGTGGAGGTTTTTTGTTTCATTTTCCGAGACAGCGTTTCTGTGTAACAGCCCTGGTTGTCCTGGACTCACTTTGTAGACCAGCCTGGCCTCAAACTCACAGAGATCCGTCTGTCTCTGCCTCCAGAGTGCTGGGGTTACAGGCGTGCGCCACCATGCTCGGCTCTAAGAGTGGAGGTTTAATTGCTACTAAGGGAACATCAGAAGGGGCCTTAAGCAACTTTATCTTTAACTGGTAACTGATGTGTACTCAATGAATGAGAAAGGGAACCACAAACACAGAGATGTGGAGAAGAGAGACTCAGGGTACTGCTTTCTTGTTTTCTAAAAAAGGATTCAGGCATATAATGGAGTTTGAGGTAGGATGATTACAAGTTTGAGGCCACCCTGTCTGGGAAAAACAACAACAACAATAAATAAATAAATAAAATTTGCCGGGCATGGTAGCGCACGCCTTTGATCCCAGCACTCGGGAGGCAGAGGGAGGCAGATCACTGTGAGTTCGAGGCCAGCCTGGTCTACAAAAGCAAGTGCAGGACAGCCAAGGCTACACAGAGAGACCCTGTCTTGAAAAACCAAAAACCAAAACAACAACAACAACAACAACAAAACAAAACAAGTTTGAGGCCAGCCTCACTCAGCTGTATGAGACACAAGCACCCAAAGGGACAACAGCAGCAGCAAAGAGCACGATTAGGAACATAGCCTGTGGCAGGGTGCTGGCCTCCTGGACCCCAGTGTTACAAAAATCATTTTACCCAGCCAGTGAGTGGGAGCTGAAACAGGCACAGGGCGGCTGTCTTAGAGAAGCCTACCCTCACCTTTGTCTTTCTTTCTGGTGCCTCTCTTTCTCCTAACCCACAGGCTCCAAATCTACATTAAATTATTTTATTAAACCCTGACAAAGCTGGGTAGTGGTGGCATACCCTTTTAATCCCAGCACTGGGGAGGCAGAGACAGACAGATTTTTGTGAGTTCAAAGCCAGCCTGGTCTACAGAGTGAGTTCTAGGACAGCCAGGGCTACACAGAGAAACCCTGTCTTGAAACAAACCAAACCAAAACTATCCTATTAAACTCCGATGCTGCTTTAAAAAGATGGTGATGGGGTTGGAGGGCTGGCTTAATCAGCAAAGTGCCTGCTGTCAGGCATGGGGGCCTGAACCTGCATCCCAGCACTGTGAGAGGCCAGGTTCAGCAGGGCCTGTCTAATCCAGTGCGTGGGTGAGGGAAGGTGGAGGGGGACAGGCAGATTTCTGGAGCACAGTGTCAACTGTCTACAGGTGTCTACCCTGTGGGACATAATCAACGAAGATATCCATTGTGACCTCTGACCTTCACCTGCACACAACAGACACACACACAGACACACACAACAAATACACACAGACAGACACAGACAGACAGACAGACACAGACAGACAGACAGACACAGACACACACATGCCTGGTGTCCTGGTGCAGTGATGCCTCCGTAAGCAGAGGCAGGAGCGCTGTAAGTCTGAGGCTAGCCTGTGTTACATATTGAGCCCTGTACCACTAAACATACATGAATGAATGAATGAATGAATGAATGAACAAACAAACAAGTAAATAAACGGTGTGGCTTCTCTGAATAAAGTTACTCCATGTCTCTGAAACAGAAAACGGCATAAAACTCAGACTAGGAGAAATGAGGGAGTGGAGAAGTGGGGCAGAGAACCTAAATAACAGGTTTGTTTCACTTTAAGAGAATGCAATGAGCGGGCATGGTGCACACCTGTAACCCCAGCACTTGGGAGACAGAGGCAGGAGGACCTCTAAGTTTGAGGTCAGCCTGGTCTACAAAGTGAGGCCAGGACAGCCAAGGCTACAGAGAAACCTTGTGTAGAAAAACTAAGAGAGAGAGAGAGAGAGAGAGAGAGAGAGAGAGAGAGAGAGAGAGAGAGAGAGAGAGAATATGAGAATGTAATGTTTTATACATTTTATACACAGTACTATGAGGTGACTAGTCAAGAAAGCACCCTACAATATTTCTTTTTATTTTTTATTTTAATTTTTTGGTTTTTGGAGACAGGGTTTCTCTGTGTAATAGCCTTGGCTGTCCTGGACTCCCTTTGTAGACCAGACTGGCCTTGAACTCACAGCAATCTGCTTGCCTCTGCTTCCTGAGTCATGGGATTAAAGGACTGCACCACCATGCCCGGCTAATATTTCTTGATTAACAATAAAAGTACAGAAATACCATTTTCTATAAATTAAGTTGTCATAGTTGTAAAGTATTATAAACAACTAATTTTTATGGCTTTTTCATGTTTGTGCTTTATTTTATATAAACTTAAGGGCTTAGAAATATTAGTCACAACAGAAAAGAAAAATCTCAGCACACATTATACAACCCAGATTTTAAAGAACCACATTCTACACCCTGTGGTCTGAGCTGGCAGTAGTAGGTATAGTGGCCTATACTTTAACATTTGGGAGGCTGAGGCCAGAGGATCAAGTCTGACCAGTCTGGACTACATAAACAGTTCCTGTCTTAAGGAGAACAGCAACATATCTCTCTTAGTAACAGTACTTTAGAACCAGGACCCCACATTATCAGTGATACATAGCTGTCAGTTTTACCTCATTAACTGCTTTTACTTTGGGATTAGATTTTTAGAGTCTTTTGTAGTCCAGGCTGGCCTCAAGTCAAGGTACAATGCAGTCTCCCGAGTAGATTATAAGCATGTGCCACCATGCCCTGCATTCTTTTCTTTTCTTTTAAAAAGACATGGTCTCAGTGTGTAGCTAAACTGTGAACGAAGACTTCTGCTGGGGCTGGGATCAGCTGTCCTCTGAGGTGCTGAGTCTTTTTTGTTTGTTTTTGTTTTTTGTTTTTTTGAGACAGAGGTGCTGACTCTTTAAGTGTGAGAAACGCATAAAGGCAATATTTCTAATGAAACTCTAGAAACAGCAAGCTCTCAGCAGCATCAACTCCTGTACCGTTCTTAGCTCCACCATCTTCTTAGTCTTCCTCAAGGTCACATAGGACGCTATGGTTGAGGACTCGGGCGTGGGTGACTTCGTTCTCAGAGGAATTCCAACTGGAAAGTGGGAACCTGCAAGTTAAAGCAGCGTAAGTTCCAGAGAACACTTGTGGTGCGCTTCACTGGGGGCCTGTGTTGGCTGTGGGACAGTGCTCTGCCTGCCACTAGATCACACCCGCTCCGGGCTCACAGACTCTCAGAGCTGCTGCGGCTGCACAGAAGACTCAGCAGTTCAGAGCGTTTCCTGCTGTTACACAGAACTAGAATTCTGGTCTCAGCACCTATGGCAGCAGCTTATAACCACCGGCAACTCCAGCTCTAAGGAATCTAATTCCCTCTTCAGACCTCTGAGGGCACCCACATATGTGAGGCACAGACAAACACATAAATAAAATAAATCCTAAAAAATATTTGTTTATAGGGGCTAAGAGATGGCTTAGAGGTTAAGAGTACTGTCTGTTCTTCCAAAGGTCCTGAGTTCAATTGCCAGCAACCACATGGTGGCTCACAACCATCTATAATGTGATTTGAACACTGCATACATAATAATAAATAAATCTTTCAAAAACATGTTTGTTTATGGCCGGGCATGGTGGCACATGTCTTTAATCCCAGCACTCAGGAGTTCGAGGTCGGCCTGGTCTACAAAGTGAGTCCAGGACAGCCAAGGCTACAAAGAGAAACCCTGGCTGGAAAAAAATTTTTTTCGTTCATATATATATTTTAAAAATTAAATTTAATTTTTTTCAAGACAGGGTTTCTCTGTATAGCCTTGTCCTGAACTCACTTTGTAGACCAGGCTGGCCTCAAACTCACAGGGATCCTCCTGACTCTGCCTCCTGAGTGCTGGGATTAAAGGTGTGCGCCACCACCGCCTGGCTATTTGTTTGTTACATTTGTATTTGTGTGTGTGTGTGTGTGTGTGTGTGTGTGTGTGTGTGTGTGTGTGTGCGCGCGCGCGCGCGCGCGTATGCGCCCAAGCCATGGTCACACATATGTAGTCCAGAATAAACTACTCTTAATGTGGGAGTGAGAGCTGTTGTGCTAATAGGGCTATAACTGGGGTTTATGTCAGAAATGTCAGTGGAATAATTCAGTATCAAGATAGAACAGTGGTTAAGAACTCATGCTTCAAGCCAGGCAGTAGTGGCACACACCTTAAACCCAGCACTCGGGAAACAGAGACAGGCGGATCTCTATGAATTTGAGGTCAGCCAACGACGTATAATGGCAGCTTCAGGGGAATCTGACTCCTTTAGGCTCTGTGGGTGCCTGTACTCACATACACACACACACACAAATGGGGATATAGCTCAGCGTTAAAGTGCCTGTCTAGAACATGTGAGGTCTGAGACCCAGAACTGCCAAAGCAAAAAAACCCCAAAACCCAAAAACCAAAATAAAACCAAACAAAAAAACAAAAACAAAAAACCCCCAAACAACAAACAAACAAAACCAAAACTTTGTAATTCATTTTAACATTAAAAAAAAAAAAATGAAGCCCTGGTTGGCCTGGACCCTGGTGTCCATGAATCTGAGCTCATTCCAGGGGTCAGGAAAGGTGAAACAGTACTGAGGGGGAGGAGCATGGAGCAAGAGAAGATGAGACCAAGAGGCTAGCAGGACAGTGAGGGCACTCAAGACAAAAGTAAGTCACTTTATGACAAACTCTATAGTGTGCCTGTCATTGTAAGTGTGAAAACCAACTCTGCATCAGGTGCTGCCCAGGCAGCAAGCATCAGCCTTGCCTTCCATACTCCAGCACCTTCCTCAGGCTGCCAGGGAAGCCTGTGTGGAGGACCAGACAGCCGCCCAGCACCCCACTGACTGCAAACCCTGTCTCCAGCTGCCAGGAATGCCCTCTGTGCTGCAGGCTGTTGCTATTGCTATATCCACCAGAGGGGCATGAAAGGACCTGATTACCAGAAACATCTCTCCACACCTGTCTCCAGTGAACTACAACTCTCTGCAGTCTGCTGCGTCCTTATCTAACAAACAGTAATCTCACAGCAGTAAAGGTTGCGGTATGCACAAAAAAACATGACTCTCCCTGCTGCACAGGAAATGCCTGCAGCAGTAGAAAGAGGAGGTGCCACTCCCTGGCAGCTCCCTTTGCATTCCAGGCCACCCCGTCTGAAAAGAAGGAACAGCAGGTAGGAGGATGGATGCTCCGCGGATAAAAGTACTTGCCATGCAAGCCTGATGGCCTGAGTTTAGTCCTTGGAACCCGCATAAAAGTTGAAGGAACGAACTGATTACACCAAGTTGTTCTATGACTTCCACAAGAGCGACATGGCATTTACACATCCACAATCTTCCACCCAAAAATCTTTTTTTCCCCAAGACAGGGTTTCTCTGTGTAGCCTTGGCTGTCCTAGACTTACTTTGTAGATCAAGATCGAACTCACAGCAATCTGCCTGCCTCTGCCTCCTGAGTGCTGGGATTAAAGGCGTGCACCACCATGCCCCACAATTTAAAATATCTTAAAAAGACTGTGATTGCATAGCATATATTTGTAATTCCAGCACTTCTATGGAGAGACAAAGACGCTGAAGCAGGAGAATCCCCATAATCCCGTGGGCCAACTAGCCTAGCACATATAGCAGAAAACAAACAAACAAAAAACAAGAGACTTTCAAAAGTGAGGATCAACACCCCAGGCTCTTCTCTGACTTCCATATATGTGCCTTGGCATGTATGTACACATGTGTATACACAGAAAAACATGAAAACAAATGAGATAAAAATGATTTGTCATAATGCACACTATTTAAAAAGAGACAGGAAGTTGGTAATGAAACAGGTGAGTGGAGCAGTGCCTGCCTAGCATGCCTGATGTCCTGGACCACAGCCCCAGTACTAGGGCAAGGAGAGACACCTGTGTGATGTGTCCAGGTGAGATGCGCCTCCCTCCTAAACAGCAGCTAGGAAAAGTAAAAACTGACTGCGGGCATGACTACTTCCCCAAGAATGGGGTCCCAGGCTCATTGCTGTCCCTGGGCAGAGAACATCTAAATCCTGTCAGATTACCATAGTGGGGGGGTTTCTGATAAAGAACTAGGGTATACTTCCCGCCCCCGGGTCTCATGCATGTTAGCTAAGCACTACTAGTTAACCTAATTCAAGGTGAATGTGGTGCCACATGCCATCCTGGGGATATGAGAGGTATTCTCCAAAACAAACAAGGCAAGGAGGAATGGTTGAGTTATTTGTGACGGTCAGATTCCTGGAGAAATATGGAGAGGAGATGATGTCAGAGATGTCTATCAACCAGCTAGTGGTTTCTGGGAGATTTATGTTCATTTTTACTTGTGTGTGCTCCTGCAAGCCAGAAGAGAATGCTGGAACCATCTAGGAGCTGCAAGTACAGGTGGCTGTGAGCTGTAGCTGGGGGTCCTGGGTACCGAGCCCGGCTCCTCTGGAGGAACAGGAAGCACGCTGAACCATGGAGCTATTACGCCATCTTTTATGGTGAGTCTTTTGCCTAAACTTTTCTGGTTCTTTTTATTTTATTTCAATGTCTTTAAAAACATATATATATATGTGTGTATGTGTATATATATGTATATATATACATATATATATATACACACACACATATTTTTTTTTTTAGCTGAGGGATTGGGGCACATGCCTTTAATCCCAGCAATTGGGAGGCAGAGGCAGTTTGAGGCCAGCTGGACTACAGAGGGAGTTCCAGAACAGCCAAGGCTGCACAGAGAAACACTGTCTTGGAAAACGAAACCAACCCAACCGCCATATTATTTATTTATTTATTTATTTATTTATTTATTTATTTAATTTTATGTGCCTGGTGCCCTTGGAGCTTAGAGGAGAGTTTGAATCCCCTAGAACTGGAATTACAGATGGCTGTGTGAGGTGCCATGCAGGTGGAGAATTGAACCCAGGTCCTCAACAAGTGCTCTCACCACTGAGCCCAGCTCTCTGGAACCTTAATTTTTTTTGAGACAGTTTTGCTCTGTAAGCCTACTTGTTACAAACTCATAACAACATGTGTGGTTTAAAGCATAGCCCTCACCCCTTGTGAGACAAGGTCTCACTATATACAGCTCTGTCTGTCCTAGAGTTCATGATGAAGACCAGACTGGCCTTGAACTCAGAGATTCACCTGCTTCTGCCTCCTAAATGCTAGATTAAAGATGTGCATCACTACATCCACCTTAAAACATTCTTAAACTGAGAAACTCAAAGACACCCCTAAGATTTCAGATATGAGGTTATCGATTTATATATGTACTGGGAGAAAATGTAAAACTAAAATATCTGAAAACAAAGATATAAAAGATGTAAAATACTTAAATGCCGACCTTTAACACCTGGAGCTTCCATCTCAGAAGCTGGTTCTGACTTGTCTTCTCCGTTAGACTCATCGACTTCTGCCACTGTGGTTAACTCTGGCTCGCTCTTGTACAGTCTATAATCTGGACCCTTGAATGGAAGACATGTGATTACCACAACAAAAGTGACATGTTCACTGTACACTGCACCTTGCCTAGTACATGCATGGCCCTGGGCTCAACTGAAAAGTAAGTTTGCCTTTAAGATACAAACTGAAAGCCCAGTTAGCTACTCTGGCATAGCACAATACATGCCTTTTTTTTTGTTTGTTTTTTTGAGACAGGGTTTCTCTGTGTAGCCTTGGCTGTCCTGGACTCACTTTGTGGACCAGGCTGTCCTTGAACTCACAGTAATCCACCTGCCTCTTTCTCCTGAGTGCAGGGATCAAAGGTGTGTGCCTCCACCATTTGGCATAAGATTAGAATTAATTAGTACAATTTAAGACTTCCTGGGGACAATGCCTCTTTCCCTTTGTGTGTGTAGGTATTGAACCCAGGGCCTCCTGCACACTCTAAAGCTTTGTGTTTTGCCTGCATGTTTATAATGCATGCACAGGCACCTGCTGCCCAGAGGCTGTTTAGGGTGTTGGATACCCTGGCCCTGTCTTTCTAGATGGTTGAGCATTGCTGAGAACAGTGACCCAAACCTGGTCCTCTAGAAAAGCAGCCAGTGCTCTTAACCCTCACATGCACTTTAATACCCAAAGCCATCTTTTTTGAGGCATGGCTCATACAGCCTAGGCTTGCCTTGACTTCCCGATCCTTTTGACCTCCCAGACATATTCTCTCTCTCTTCTTACCCCCTCCTCTGCCTCTCCTGCATCTGCCTCCCTGACTGCTGGGATGACAGCTCAGTGACACCACACCTGGTCCAAAGTCACATTTTTTTTTTTTTTTTTGGTTTTTCGAGACAGGGTTTCTCTGTGTAGCCTTGGCTGTCCTGGACTCACTTTGTAGACCAGGCTGGCCTCGAACTCACAGTGATCCACCTGCCTCTGCCTCCCGAGTGCTGGGATTAAAGGCGTGTGCCACCACGCCCGGCAGGCAAAGTCACATTTTTAACATGGTCAATCTAAGGTAAAAAAATAATCATACACTCTAACAAATTTCCATCTAGTAAGTCTGAGTAAGTAAGCCCATCCCAAAATAAATTCCTGTGTGAAAATATTATTCTCAAAATTATCTAAACTCCATTTTTTTTTCTTGTTTTTCTCTTGGAGACAGGGTCTTGCTATTTCCAGCTCAGGCTAGCCTTGACCTCACAGCCCACCTGCCTGACTCCAGGTCGCTCACTCTTCTTGCTTATGACAACTCTTCATTTCTCACTGGAGCCCTCATTTCCAATCTCAGGGAACACTGCTCCTTGTCAGTACCCACATCCTTGCATGGTTACCCTGAACAGCCACCTCCCACCCATTTTGCTATTTTCCTATTTTCTAATCTAAATATTCTATTTGCCTCTAACACTCTGAAGTGGCAAATTTAAACAATGGCTTGATCAAATGTGCAAAGTAATTACTTTATGAAAAATGAAATGAAATATTAAAATTATGAGAATATTAAAAATGAGAATGATAAAATGTAAACTGGAAAAACAAAGGGTAATGTTATATGCAAACAAAAAAGCACTAGCTAAAAAATGGAGTTATAGAAAAAATAAGCTAGAGTATGAAATAAATTAATTTTCAAAAATGAACCGGCATATACGACCATTGTGTGGCTGTTGCAGCCACTTACACAGTGAGATCCATTTCTTGGATATCCTTGAACTTGAAGAATCTTCCTTTCTTCAGGCAGATGCACGGGGCCCCTGCTATAACAGAGCAAGGAGCTGCTATCACTGGGCAGAGGGGGGACTATGGGAGGCTGCTCTGTAAAGTCATAAGACCGAGGAAGTGGAGGCCGAGGTGGGACTACTTCCTCTTCCTAAAGATTGTAGAACAGTCACCTTATTTAGATAAGCAGATCGGATGAAGCATGTCTCAACTGTTTTCATTGCTATAGTAACTTACAGTTACCTTACTATGATTAAAGGGACACTGCCAAGCCAAAAGCCTCACATTGAAAAACCAAACAAATCTGCATGATAGTCAGTAATGGGGCTTTAAATGCCATCTCTGCTTTCTCCTACATGTATGGGGTAGTTTTACCTACCCAGACAGATTACTATGTGAAATTACTGTACTTCATTGCAAAACCAGAAGAAAAAAAAAAAGCTGACCTTAAAAAAGAAATCTTCTTCTTATATATTTTTGATGATTTTGAGAGAAAAAAAGAAAAGAATTTCTTTTTTTGGCTTATAAAGAAAACTCAAGGCCACAGATTTCTTTTTTAGCTAGGTTGACAGTATCTCTTTGTTGTTGTAATTTCTCTATGGCATGCATGACCAAGCCAACTTTATCTAGCAACCACCCTCTACATATATCAAATATAAGAAGCCATGATAAACATTCAAACTACCAGAAAAAAATACAATAATAATGTTAAGGTTCTAACAGATTAAAAGTAGTCACTAATTTGATTTTTGCATTTAAGGAAGAAAAATCATATTAGAAGTTACTAAGTCACCAAATTACTAAGTCAGTAACATTTCAAGATTAAAAGAAATTACCTAAATATATTTACAATATATCCCCCCTTTTTTTCTTTCTTTCTTCCTTCCTTCCTTCGTTTTTTTTTTTTTTTTCCCCCGAGACAGGGTTTCTCTGTGTAGCCTTGGCCATCCTGGACTCACTTTGTAGACCAGTCTGGCCTCGAACTCACAGCGATCCGCCTGCCTCTGCCTCCCCTTTCTTTGTTTTTGTTTTTTTGAGACAGAGTTTCCCTATGTAACAGCTCTGGCTGTCCTGGATCTTGCTCTGTAATCCAGGCTGGCCTCGAACTCACAGAGATCCACCTGTCTCTGCCTCCCAAGTGCTGGGATTAAAGGCATGCACCACCATGCCCAGCCTTTCTTTCTTTCTTAACTGAGACAGAGTCTTGCCATAAAGCCCAGGTTGGTCACAAATTTGCCATCCTCATGCCTTAACCTCCCAAAGAGTTAAAGGTATGCAGCACCACCCAGGCAGGCTAAAAATATTTCTTTCAGGAACAGAGAAGACTTAACTACTTTTAATTTCACTTATCAACATTTAAAGTCAGCTAGAAAAACAAGCCAAACTTACCTCACTTTTGTACTTAACTGCCGAGAAAGGCTTTGATCCTGCCAGACCTAGTGGGAAAATTAGAAAATATAACTACATATGTTAAGAACAACTTCCTCTTCTTTTTTTTCCAAGACCAGGTTGACCTTGGATTTGAGTTTGAAGAGCTCCACTTGCCTCTGCCTCCTAAGTGCTGGGATTAAAGGCATGCACTGCCACCACCACCTGGCTCTAAATAGTAAATTTTTAAAAAGGTATGTGGGGCTGGAGAGATGGCTCACTGGTTAAGAGTACTGGCTGGGTTTTCCATACTCTCCAAGGCTCACAACAGCCCGTAACTCCAGTTGCCGGGGATGTGGTGCCCTCTCTGGCTTCCGATGGTGGGAACACATTACACAGACAAACATGAAAGCAAAACACCCATACACATAAAATAAAAAATAAAAATAAATCTCAAAAATAAAAAAAGAGGGGCTGGAGAAATGGCTCAGCAGTTAAGAGCACTGACTACTCTTCCAGAGGTCCTCAGTTCAATTCCCAGCAACCACATGGTGGCTCCCAACCATCTATAATGTGATCTGATGCCCTCTCTTCTGGCCTTCAGGGGTACAAGCAGGCAGAGCAATGTATACATATAAAATAAAAATGAAAAAAGAAAGGGTATGTAGATAGGTTTCCTCAAGTATTATTGGTGTAAACAATAATCTTTCATGAGAGTAATCTGGCCATACCTGTTAGAATGGAGAATGTACTAATTTTTCACACTGTGGGTCCCAGTGGGTACTCACAAGTATGTTCTATGTCTATTGATGCCTGTTACAGAGCAACTTACAGTCAGTAGCCAAGGAGAACTCCAGAAACAGCACAGGCCAATACGGAAAGGGATAAAGCAGTTAATTTATGCTACACTCGGGAGTGGGAAGCAGACAAGCTCAGTCACCATGCTAACAGCAGCAGGAACTGGCGCGCTGTCTAGAAACAAGGAGAGACACGAAGGTGGTGCTGGATGGCAGGGGAGCTGGGTATGATCAAGATTCACTGTGTGCATGCATGAAACTTCCAAACATATAAAGATATTTTAAATGGGGTGGGGGGGGGGGGGAAGCTGATTGAGCGAAAGAGGTGTAGGATCACCTCAGTTTTTGTTTTATATTTTTGTAATTAAACCTGACAGGTGTAGTAATTTACTTAAGTTTTATTTGTTTTTCTTTTTTCTTTTTCTTTTTCTTTGTTTTTGTTTTTGTTTTTTTGAGACAGGGTCTTTCTGGGTAGCCTTGGCTGTCCTGGACTCCCTTTGTAGACCTCTAACTCACAGCAATCCGCCTGCCTCTGCCTCCCGAGTGCTGGGATTAAAGGTGTGCGCCACCACGCCTGGCTTGTTTGTTTGTTTTTCAAGACAGGGTTTCTCTGTGTAGCCTTGGCTGTCCTGGACTCACTTTGTAGACCAGGCTGGCCTTGGACTCACAAAGATCCACCTGCCTCTGCCTCCTGAGTGCCGAGAGTACAGGCATCTATGACCATGCCTGGCTTATTTAGTGTTTTTTTTTTTTAAAAGATGCATTTACCTTTGTGTGCATTGATATTTTGTCTGCATATATGTCTATATGAGCCTGTCAAATAGTTGTGAGTTGCCATGTGGGTGCTAGGATTTGAACTCAGGTCCTCTGGAGGAATAGCCATCTCTCCAGCCCTCACCTCAGTTTGTGTTTTTTTCCTCCATTGAGAAGATTCGGAAGTGAGGAGAGAGGCTAAAGCTAAGGCACTGTCTGTACTCTCAGACACAGAGCAAGAGTTTTGTGTGGCTGTGGCTGCCAGAATTACTGCGTTGAGTTTATAATTAATGTACCCACTCAGTGGCACAGAGTGACTATATCTTTCCATTTAGACACAGCCATGCAAAGCTGACCCACCTGTTTCTGAAGAGCCTCTTTGTTGTTTGTGTTTGCTCAACCCCTCCATGACATCTTGAATCCTCCACAGTTCTTTTTGAATCTGTGCCCGTTGAATCCCTGCCGATTCACTCTATCGGTAAAGATGGACAGGTCACTGTGGTGCTGGAGCAGGGAACGTCTCCACGTGCTCATGCGTCTGAACACTTGGTTTCCATGGCTGGGGCCTCCATAGAGGAAGCACACACTGGGTGGAAGCTTTGAACTTACAGCGGTCGAGGCCCTGTTCTCAATCACTCCTTCCTGAGCACAGACCAGCCTCCAGCTACTCCTGCCATGACAGGCTCTGTCCCTCCGGGACTGTAAGCCAGAATAAACCCTTTGTCCCTTAGGCTGCTTTTTGTTGGGTTTTCTATTACAGCAACAGGAAAATGACGAACTAAACAACAAGTTACGAAAGTCAAAGTCATAAATTCCACTAATTATGTAATGAAAACTTAGAGCCACAGAGATTTAAGCCCCCAGGACACTTAGGCTAACATACGTGAGCCCATGATGCTTCCAAGACAACAGGGAAAGCATGAAGAGCTAAACACTGAATTTCTGACGGGAGTGCGTGTACTATTATTGTGCACGCTTGCAGTGTGCTTTGCCATTAGTCATGACTCCAGGAAGACACACTCTGTGAGGGGGGGACTACAAATGAAAAAAGAAAACAAAAACAAAACACAAGCCTTACTACGAAAAAACAAGCCCCTGAGGAGGGAAGGAAAGCCACAGCCGTTCTTGACGGGCTCCCTCCCCTACGGGTGCATTTTCATGGGTTAGTCTCACGGGGTTGTCCGGTATGCACAAGGCGGCCCTCGGCACACCGCCAGCGCTGGGCTTAAGAAGGAGTAACCACTGTGTTGTGGCTTGACCAGGTGCCGCTGCTGCTGCAGGAGTAGAGCTGACTTAGTATTTCTCAATGCCAAGACCACCTCCTCCACCCGTATTACACAGGGCATGATATGACTTGTGCTTTCATGATTCACTGAAAGGCATGGGACAAATCCTGAGGATAAGGGCTCCTGCACTACTTCCTAAACTGTGGAACATAAAAAACAAAACACACCACCACTTGACTGACAGAAGTAAATAAATGTTTACAATGCAAACATTTACTCATAACTACTTTTACTTTATTCTGGCACATTCTTATTTTTAATATTCTGTATCATGCCTTTAGGTTAAAAACCACAGTTTCAAGATTCTGTTAAAACTATATGAGCCTTGCAGGGAAATAAATTTTTCATGGGGCTGGGAGGATGGCTTAGCTCTTAATACTTGCTGCTCTTTCAGAGACCCCATGCTAAATAGCTCACAACCACCTGTATCACCGAGTCCAGGGAATCCTCTGGCCTCCAAGAGTACCCACATATGTGGCACATACGGTCTGAATTACTGTTCTATTGCTCCGAGGAGACTCCATGACCAAGGCAACTCTTATGAAAAGAAAGTGTTTGACTGAAGGCTTGCTTACAGTCTCAGATGGTGAGCCCTGATCATCATGGCTACAAGCAGACAGGCATAGTGTTGAAGGGACAAGTGATAGCTTTATGTCCTGATCCCCACGCAGAGTGTCACTGAGTCTGCTGTGGGCTTTTGAAACCTCAAAGCCCACCTATGGTAAGACACCTCCTCCAACAAGGCCACATCCACTAATCCTTCCCCAACAGTCCGATAGCGGTGTTATTGTAGATAAAAAGTCTCATTCTGTAGCCTAGAACCCCAGACATTCAGCACTTACAGATAAACGTAACAACAGTTTTAAATAACAACAAACTGTGTTGTTTTGTTTTGTTTTCTTTTTTGGCTTTTTCCAGGCAGAGTTTCTCTGTGTAGCCCTGGCTGTCCTGGAGTCGCTTTGTAGACTAGGCCGGCCTGAACCTCACAGCAATCCACCTGCCTCTGCCTCCAGAGTGCTGGAATTAAAGGCGTGCGCCATCACGCCTGGCTCTGTTTTGTTTTTTATTTTATTTTTATTTTTTTTTATTTTTTTCGAGACAGGGTTTCTCTGTGTAACGTTGGCTGTCCTAGATTCACTTTGTAGACCAGGCTGGCCTCAAACTCACAGTGATCCGTTTGCTTCTGCCTTGTGAGTGCTGGGATTAAAGGCATGTCCAGCATGCCCGGCTGTTTTGTTTTTTAAAACATTTATTTATTTATTATGTGTACAGTATTCTGGCTGCATGTACACCTACAGGCCAGAGAGGGCATTAGATTACATTATAGATAATGTGAGCCCCATGTGGTTGCTGGGAATTGATCTTAGGACCCCTGGAAGAGCAGCCAGTGCTCTTAACCTCTGAGCCATTTCTCCAGCCCCACAATAGACTGTTTCTAGGACTTTTATTTATTTATTTATTTATTTATTTATTTATTTATTTATTTTATTTTATTTTTTTTTTTTAAAAGAAAGGATCTCTCTATTATGTAGCTCTGGCTGTCCTGGCTTGCCTGAAACTCACAGAGATCCACCTGCCTCTGTTCCTGTGCTGGGATTAAAGGTATGATGCCTAGGCAGATGTAACTTTCTTCAATCTACTTTTTTTTTTTTTAAAGATTGATGTATTTATTATTATGTATACAGTGTTCTGTCTGCATGTACACCTGCAGGCCAGAAGAGGGCATCAGATTACATTATAGATGTTTGTGAGCCACCATGTGGTTGCTGGGAATTGAACTCAGGACCTTCGGAAGAGCAGGCGGTGCTGTTAACCACCGAGCCATCTCTCCAGCCCCCTCAATGTACTTTTTGAGACAATGCCTCATTAAGCAGCCCTGGCTGGCCTGGAACTCCATTTATAGCCCAACGTGTCCTTGAGCTCTGAATCTGTGACTGCAGCTGTTTACCACCCTGTATGGTTGGAGATCTGTTTTCAGGGTCTATTTGCCTGAAGACCAAGAACTATTACTGCCTCAGGTGTTACAAAACAGAGAGGAAGGACTCAGAAGTGAAAGCAAGTCAAAGCTCAGAGAGGAGAAAATGACTGACAGACAGGAGAGATTAACTACAAAAATCAGACACTTGTACACCTATGCAGTATAATTTTTTAAATAGATAAACTATAGATAATTATTTTTGGCATCCTAAAAGTTGTACAATGCAAAGTCCACGTTTTAAGGTTTATTTTTATTTTATTTATGTGTGTTTTAAGTGGTGGTAGTTTGAAGTGAGAATGGTCCCCATAGACTCACATATTTGAATGCTTAGTCATCAGAGAATCAACATTTGGGAAGGAGTAGGTGGCATGGCCTTGTTGGAGGAGGTGTACTGCTGAGGTGGGCTGTGGGGTTTGGAAGGCAGGAGCCCGCTGAGGTGGGCTGTGGGGTTTGGACGGCAGGAGCCCGCTGAGGTGGGCTGTGGGGTTTGGACGGCAGGAGCCTGCTGAGGTGGGCTGTGGGGTTTGGACGGCAGGAGCCCACTGAGGCGGGCTGTGGGCTTTGGACAGCAGGAGCCTGCTGAGGTAGGCTGTGGGCTTTGGACAGCAGGAGTCTGCTGAGGTGGGCTGTGGGGTTTGGACGGCAGGAGCCTGCTGAGGTGGGCTGTGGGGTTTGGACGGCAGGAGCCTGCTGAGGTGGGCTGTGGGGTTTGGAAGGCAGGAGCCCGCTGAGGTGGGCTGTGGGGTTTGGACGGCAGGAGCCCGCTGAGGTGGGCTGTGGGGTTTGGGTTTGGACGGCAGGAGCCTGCTGAGGTGGGCTGTGGGGTTTGGACGGCAGGAGCCTGCTGAGGTGGGCTGTGGGGTTTGGACGGCAGGAGCCTGCTGAGGTGGGCTGTGGGGTTTGGACGGCAGGAGCCTGCTGAGGTGGGCTGTGGGGTTTGGACGGCAGGAGCCTGCTGAGGTGGGCTGTGGGGTTTGGACGGCAGGAGCCTGCTGAGGTGGGCTGTGGGGTTTGGACGGCAGGAGCCTGCTGAGGTGGGCTGTGGGGTTTGGACGGCAGGAGCCTGCTGAGGTGGGCTGTGGGGTTTGGACGGCAGGAGCCCGCTGAGGTGGGCTGTGCGCAGACAGCCTTTCCTACCTGCACTTCCCCCAGGCAGTCGAGCTGCTCCTGCATCTGGTTCCTGGTAACAGTCACATTGTACTCTAACTTGTCGTGCTCTCTCCAGGCTCGTTCCAGCTCCTGTAAGTAAAAATGCTCATTATTTTAAAGGGCACCAACCCTTTCATGGTATTATGAGTGTACTTAAAACCTCCAAGATGGGCAGGGCTCATGAAAGTCCTCACTTACCAGGAAAGTGGGATACAGGTGAGGACATCCTATTGGGACTCTAGGTGAGAAAAATATAGGAGATAGGAAAATGGATGGATCCAGAGGGTCCTAGAAACCTACAAGAAGAACACTACGATGGGCGGATCTGGGCCCAGGGGTTCTGCTCGATCTAAGGCACCAACCAAGGACAATACGTGCAGTGAGCATCAAACTCCTACCCAGATCTAGCCAAGGGACAGAACATTCTCCACAGTTAAGTGGAGACTGGGGACTGACTTTCACACGAACTCTGGTGCCCCATATTTGGCCACCTCCCCTTGATGGGGAGGCCCGATGGCACTTGGAAGAAGGATAGCAGACTACCAAGAAGAGACTTAACACCCTAGCATCATATTCAGGGAGAGGAGGTCCCCAACAGTCACAGTCATAGGGAAGGGGAACGGGGTGAAAGCAGGAGGGAGGGAGGAATGGGCAGACGCATGGGATGGGATAGCAAATGAGATGTAATATGAATTATTTTATTTTTCAATAAAAATGTGTTTAAAACCTCCCACGATTTCAGAAAATTGTATGCTTCTGGCAAAATAAAAAGTATTTTTGGCAGTGCTGGAGACTGAAGCCAAGAGCATGGTAAGCAAGCGGTTGCCTGAGCTCCATCTCCAGCACCACAACAGAGAGTGCTGTAACTCACTCTCCTTTACTGTTTCCTCGTTTTCAAGACTCAGTTCATCCAGAGAAAGCACGTGGTGGTATTTCAGAGCCTGCCTGATTTCATTTCATAGCTGGCTCATCTACTACTTTTATTTATTTTATTTTTAGTTATGTGTGTGGTAAGTGCACATGAGGACCTGCAGTTACAGATGTGAAGCACGCCATCTGGATGCTAGGGTTGAACCTAGAGCTCCAATACTGACGCTATCTCTTCAGCTCTATTTTCAGTCTTTCTGGAACCTCCAGAATGACAGCCATGCAGTGGTGCAATCCTCGTCAGGAATGGACAGCATCCTCACACCCTGCCCAGCAGTTGTCTTTTTGCCTAACCGCCAATAAATAGCTCAGCAGTCTCTCCAGCTCATGTTTTCTTCAAAGCATTTTTTTTTTCTTTTAAAAGATTTATGGCTGGGCGTGGTGGCACATAACTTTAATCCCAGCACTTGGGAGGCAGAGGCAGGTAGATCTCTGTGAGTTCGAGCCCAGCCTGGACTACAGAGTGAGTTCCAGGACAGGCAGAGCTGTTACACAGAGAAACCCTGTCTCAAAAAAAAAAAAAAAACCAAAAAAAAAAAAACAAAAAAACAAAAAAACAAAAAAACAAAAAAACCAAACCAAATAAAACAAAACAAAAAACAAAAAGAAAAAGAAAAACAAAAACAAACAAACAAAAAGAAAATTCAGATTGTAATTCTTGTTGAATTTTAGAGCACAGAGTCACACACTTGGAATCCTCACATTTGGGAGGTCGAGGCAGGAGGATTAGATCATTCTCAGCCATAAAGCCATAAAGTGAGTTGGAGGCCAGCATAGGGTAAATAAGACCCTGCTTGAAAACAACAACAAAGTAACCCTTTAAGCAAGTTTTTGTTTTGTTTTGTTTTTGAGATTTATTTATTTATTTATTTATTTATTATGTATATAGTGCTCTGCCTGCATGTACACCTGCAGGCCAGAAGAGGGAATCAAATCACATTATAGATTATTTGAGCCACCATGTGGTTACTGGGAATTGAATTTAGGACCTATGGAAGAACAGTCAATGCTCTTAACCTCTGAGCCATCTCTCCAGCCCCCTTTAAGCAAGTTTTTTGTTTTGTTTTGTGTTTTTTTCAAGACAGGGTTTCTCTGTGTAGCCTTGGCTGTCCTGGACTCACTTTGTAGAACAGGCTGGCCTTGAACTCAGAGATTTGCCTGCCTCTGACTCCCGAGTGCTGGGATTAAAGGCATGAGCCACCACGCTCGGCTTAAGCAAGGTTTATAATGAAGTATATTTATTCTTTCAAAAAGGTTTTATTATTTACGTGTAAATGCCTACAGGTCAGAAAAGGTGCTGCATTTCCTGGGTGCTGGAAGCCAAACTGATGTCAGGAACAACAGTAAACATCCTTAACCACTGAGCCATCTCTCTAGCTCTTTCCTCCCCCCCCCCCCCCCCTTTCTCTGTTTCTCTGTCTCTCCTTGAAGGCTCCTGGCAGGGACATGAGGCTGGGAACCACAAAGGAAAACAGAGAGCCAGGGCAGTGTCTAATCTCATTGTGTACAAGAAAAGTATTCAAAGTCATAGGGAGTGAGGGCCTAACCCTTTAATGCCAGTGCTTGGGAGGCAGAGGCAGGTAGATTGATGTGAGTTTGAGGCCAGCCTGGTCTACAAAACAAGTCCAGGATAGCCAAGGCTACACAGAGAACCTTTGTCTCAAAAAACCAAAAAAAAAAAAAAAAAAAAAAAAAAAAAAACCCAACCCAAGGGGAAAAAAAAAAACTTGGTGGCCCACATATGTACTCTTAGCCCCTGGGAAGTGAAAAGTTTAGGTGCCACAACACTTGGCTCTAAACCTGGTCTGCTAGGACATACCCTCCTGCATAGAACACAGATCTTGCTTGTGCCTTTATGTAAATGTACTGATGCTACAGTTGAAGGCTGCAGAGTTCACAACACCATACTGAACTCATCCTTGGTACTTAGGGACTGATCAGATTCCAGTCACCTGGTGGCATGGGCTTAGATCTGAGCCCCAGGTATAGCAGTGCAACATGTGGGCTTCTAGGGGACACAGCCCCAGTTTTGAGAATGTTGTCCCCTCACTGGGAGGCCATAAAGTTCCAAAAAACTAACTTTAGCATAATGTGAGCACTGGTACACCTGTATTCCTAACAGGGGGATCCTGAGTTTCAGGCCAGGTTGGGCTACACAGTCAGTTAAAAGCTGGCCTGGGACTATATATCAAAACCCCATAAAAAGTTCATTCTTAAATATTTTTAGCATTATACCTGTTTCAAAGAAGGCTTCATGTAAGCCAGGATGGCCACTCAATTGAACTTATTGTACAGACAAAGGTTGGATGACCTTGAACTTCTGATCACTCTGGGATTTCAGGCTACTGTGTGTGGCTCTTATGATGGTGTCCTGTATGCCAGGCAAGCACTCTGCCAACTGAGGTTTGCTTTACCACAGGCCTAGATAGAGTCATTTTTTCAAAATTAACTTATCTTTTAAGTTACATTTACCATGTGTGTATGTGTCTACTTCCACATACGTAGGCAGGTGCCTTTACCTCGGAGAATTTCTTTTTTTAAAAGATTTATTTATCAAGTACACAGTGTTTTGCCTGCGTGTACACTTGCTGCCAGAAGAGGGCACCAGATCTCATTATAAATGGTTGTGGGCCACCATGTGGCTGCCAGGAATTGAACTCAGGACCATTGGAAGAGCAGCCAGTGCTCTTAACCTCTGAGCCATCTCTCTAGCTGCCCCTGCCCCTGCCCCCAAGTTATTTTTATAAAGAAACTCTCTGTGGGGGCTGGAGAGATGACTCTGAAGTTAAGAGCACTGTTTGTTCTTCCAAAGATCCTGAGTTCAATACCCAGCAAACATGGTGGCTCACAACCATCCATACTAGGATCTGATGCCCTCTTCTGGCAGACAGGTATAAATGCAGATAGAGCATTCAAACATAATAGAATAAATCCTTAAAAATAACTGTAATTTTATTTATTTATTTAGGTTTTTCTTTCCTTTTCTTTTTCTTCTTTCTTTTCTTTTTTTGTTTTTTCTTTTTGGTTTTTCGAGACAGGGTTTCACTGTGTAGCCTTGGCTGTCCTGGACTCACTTTGTAGACTAGGCTGGTCTCAAACTCCTATTGATCTGCCTGCTTCTGCCTCCCGAGCGCTGGGATTAAAGGCGTTAGCCACCATGCCTGGCTTATTTAGGTTTTTCAAGACAGAGTTTCTCTGGTGGCCCTGGCTGTCCTGGGTCTTCCTTGGTAGACCAGCTAGTCTTGAACTCAAGAGATTCACTTGTCTCTGCCTCCTGAGTACTGGGATAAAGGCATGTGCTACCACTGGCTAAAAAAATAAAATTTAAAATACTTAAGAAAATTTAGCCGTGCATGGTGGCGCACGCCTTTAATCCCAGCACTCTGGAGGCAGAGGCAGGGGGATCGCTGTGAGTTTGAGGCCAGCCTAGGCTACAAAGTGAGTCTAGGACAGCTAAGGACAGAGAAGCCCTGTCTCAAAAACCCACACACACACACAATTTTTTTGTGTGTGACTCTACCTCAGTGTTGACAAGAAAAAAATTCCATTTGACTACATAGGAAGCAGGAATTCTTCCTTCAGTGAGCATCTGCCTCAGAAAGCAAGAGTAAAGAAGACCCCGAGCACAGAAAGGGCAGGCCTTTGTTTTTATGTCCTCAACACAAGCATACCAACAGGAACTAGTATTTCTTCCTTTTTAATTTTTGGAGGTAATATCTCACTGTGGAGCATAGACTGGCCTTAAGCCTCTAGCAAGCCTTCTGTCTTAAGACTCCTTAGAGTTAGTCTTACAGGGGTGTGACACTATGTCTAGCTTAATATTGCTTGTGATAACAATCCTAAAGACAGCCCAGCCAAAAGCATCGAGAAAAGACCAAAACTTACAGTACTTTAAAAAAAAAAAAATTGTAGTTTTGAGATATAGTCTCACTATGTAGTCCCGGGTGGCCTCAAATTCAGACATCTGTCTGCCTCTGCTTCCTGAGTGATGGGATTAAGGGCACATGTCATCCTACTTAGTTTAAATGACCTTTTTCCTTTTTTTTTTTTTTTTTTTAGAGATGGGGTGTGGCATCTAAGCTGGATCTGAGTGTTGGGGTCATGAGGGTATGGTATCATGCCTGGCCCTTCCACTCATCAAGTGGCTACTCCTCTCTTTCTTTTGAAGAAAAGTTCTCACTATGTTGTACGTGCTGACTCTGAATGAATTCCACTATCAGGCAAGTCTTGAACTTAGTGATTACCCTGCCTCAGTCTCCTAGTACTGTCAGGCCAGGCTGTGATGCAGATGGCCTCTAGGACAACAGTGTACTCACAGCAGTGGCTCTGGAGAGCTCCCGACAGGTGCTCAGCAGTCCGTTCTGCAGGTCGTCCCTCTGCAGCACCACCGTCTGAATGGCAGCTGGGTTATCTGCGTTCATCTCTATCTCTTGGCTGGCCGACAGCAAGGCTTGCTCAAGCGTGTACTGTTGTAATAAAGAGGACCACACTTAATGTTCTGCATCAGCGAGTTAACTCATGAGCCTCTGGCTACCAGTGTCCTCCTAAGCAGCACAGGCAGCAACATCAACTGTAGGTAGTAAAGTCATCGCCTACTTTCTCCTTGTGGAGCTGCTGCAGCTTCTCCTCCAGAGCACGGACCGCTTTGTCCTGTTCACACAATCTGCTTAACTTGGCCTAGAAGAGAAGATGTCTTCTGTTAGCAATTTAAAATCTTTCCAGCAACAAGGGGAAGGAAACCACTTCAAACAGTCACAGAGTACCTAGTAGGACCTTTACGAAAATTGTTTCATTTGAAAAAAAAAAAAAAAATCATAAGGTGTGGTGGCACACGTCTTTTATCCCAGCACCGGGGAGGCAGAAGCAGACAGATCTCTGTGGGTTCGAGGCCAGCCTGTTCTATAACGCGATAATAGGATAGCCAGGGCTCTCTCTGTTAAGCAGAGAAACCCTGCCTTAAAAACCAAAAAGGAAAAAAAAATATCATACAATAAATTTTGATTACAGGTTTCCCCTTCAGGACATTTAAATTTTAAGCAGAACCATCAAAAGTAAGAGTTTTTGGGGAATGAGTGTGGCGCATGCATGGCTTTAATCTCTGGAGGCAGACACAGGCAGACCTCTCCAAATTACATCCCTGTGAGGTCTACATAGTGAGATCCTGCTTCAAAAAGCAGGGGGTGGGCAGGGAGGGGGGGAGTAAGAGCAATAAAATACTTTGATATTTTCCCTTTTCTTTCGGTTCCGGGTGTGGAACCCAGAGTCTCAGGAATGCTAAGCATATGCTCTACCTGTAAACTGAAGCCCTAGTGTCAAGCATTTCTTTATTTGTCTAGTTGTTTATTTGGGACAAAGCAGACCTTTTGGAGTCTAGGCTGGCTCAGAACATCGAGTCCTCCTGCCTTAGCTTTGCTGGGGATGGCAGGAACGTTGGGTGTTATGGTGCATGCCTTAAAGTACTTGAGAGCCAGAGGCAGGAGGCTGTCTGAGTTCAAAGCCAGCCTAATCTATAAGGCGAGCTCTCAGGGGAGGGGATCCCAGAAATACTTACATCAATATCTATTTCTTCAGGTCTGTATTTGTATAATGTGCCTCTACATTCATCTTGTGACAGCTATAAGAAAAAATGTCATAAAGCAAAATTTAAAATCCTATTTAAGTAATGCATACAGTCTATAGTGAACACTTTAAATGTCTGCCAAAATGACAGCATAGCAAGCAGGACTTTAATAATTTTTATACTTCTAGAAATTTAATTCAAGCACAAACCATCACAAAAGAAACATTTAGCAGTGATACAATATGCAGGATACATAAGAATGATGCCAACGCAAGCTTGTCAAACAATAAACTGGCCAAACAAAATTAATATAGCACCTTCCGTTTTCCACTGTATAGACAAACATTATTTTGATGGAAAGCGGACAAACGCAACCATAGCAGCTATACTGAATCAAATGTTCGCATCAGCATGTCCAGGGAAAGCGTCTGTTATGGTGCACACACGCTCACAACAGTGTGTGCACTCAAACCAACACATCTTAGCACAACTGCATTAACAAGACCTGTAACACACCGTGTACATATATGTAATATAAACTCACATACACAATAGAGCCTTATCTTGTTCTTCTGTCTTAAGAACTAAAAGATAATGAGGAAAAGGGCGGTTTAATTGCAGAGAGGAAATTATATGAAACCTCATAAAACTGAAAGCCTGTGCTATAAGTTATGAGTAAACTAACTGCAGAAGAGGCTTCTACTTGTTGGCTGACAGTATTTCTATGATACTGTAAACACCTACTTCTGTAGTGTTGGGGCCTGAACCCAGTGCCTCATGCATGGTCATCAAGCACTCTGCAATGCAGCACATTAGACTTCCAGCCTTGTAAGGCACTGGTTTCCCGTGTATTGAAAACATCTTTTAATGTTCTGCTAATCGTCTTTCGGGTGCATGAAACCTCATTGCTGACTGTGCTTACCAAGAGTTCCACAGCCATCTCAGCCAGCCATACCCAGAGCACACCACAGCCTCTGCAGGCACCATTTCACTCTCTCTCTTGACTTTTGATTTTATATGGGCTGTTAGACAGCAACAGAAACATATTAGGCAAAATTGAGCTGGACCTTATGGCATGTTTCCTAAGTTGCACATTTTCTCTCACTGTCAGCTCAGGAGCAATACTCCCCACTGTAGTCTAGTTTGGGGAGCTGAATTCTATCTATACATGCACAAACCCATATGAATGTATTTGATTATATGCCCCCTCTGTAAAAATACGCTTGATCGTTATAGCTTTAAAACAAACAGTGGAGAATGCTAAATGGATCTAGAAATGTGGAGATCAGCAGGTTAAAAATTCAAGCATTCCAAACATACAAATAAATCCTGGAATTACATATTTTATCTTACAATTTTACATACCTCATGCAAATGAATCGTGACTTTTTAAGGTATGTGGAATGACCCTTAAACCACAAAATTTTATATAAATATTACATGAAAAATGAATGTTGATGGTAAAAGAATACTCATCTCCCACTGTAGGCAGAGATCAGCCAGTGGCATCGCAGGCACGCCAAGCACTATTCTAGACCAGAGCGGCTTGCACTCTTCCCTGGGAAAGCGACAGCGTGAGCTTTCAAATGTTTCTTTCCATGACGCGGACTGGGAAAGGCCTAAATTACAGTTTCTACACTTGTAAGAAAGTAAAGGCAGAAGGCCTTGTGCTGTTGAGATGTTCCAGTATATTTTGCTTCATATTTAAAGTTAAATGCAAAGCAGCTTTACGAGACCATGGTATGTGACTGCAGCTAGCAGAGTGCAGCGGTTAGGTTAAGAACAGGAACTGTATCCTGTGCCTGGGGGGTCTACTAGGAGTTTATGGTAACTGTTTAGGACCCTGTGCTGTTTTTATTTACAGGGCCACTTAAGACTCATTTTCCTATCAGTTGTCACAGCATCAGAAGTGTCTGCTGCACAGTAGTAACCTTTTGAGGTAGCCCAGGCTGGCCCGTACATCTATCTTCCCAGAGCTGAGATTATGAGCATGTGTCAGTATATCCAGCTGTTTCGGCTTTTGAGTGACGTGTTTATAGTCAGGTGAATACATCAAATTCACAGGATACTTATAGTTATTGTACCACTGGACATTTTCTTTAAATTATTTTATGTGTATATGCCATGTACAAGGAGGCCAGAAGAGGGTGTCAGAGTTACATACAGGTGGTTGTGAGCCACCCTACATGTATGCTGGGAACTGAAATTAGGTCCTCTGGAAGAGCCACAGCACCATCTTCTCTCCAGCACCCTGATTCCTCTTTGAGACAGGGTCTCATGAAGACCAGGCTGGACTCAGGCTGGTGTCTATGTAGTCAAGGATGACTCTGAACTCCTGATGTTCTTTCCTGGCTCTGTCTCCCAAGGGCTGGGATCACAACAGTATGGTACTAAATTGTAGTGGTAATGTGCTTTCCTAAAACACAAAGACACCCCCCCCCCACCCCAAATCAAAACCATGCCCTTCCAAAACCCTTGTTTTTGGTGTGTGTATGTTTATGTGGGTGAGTACACCCCCATCACAGTGCACATATGGCAATCAGAAAACAACTTTTCTCCTTCTACCATGTGGGACCAGTGGTCCAACTCAGGCTGTGAGGCTCGGTGATGAGAGCCTTTCCTGACATAGCTATCCAGCTGGCCTGCCCCTTGCCCTCAAGGGCTAAGCCTCTCTCATCAGTTCTTGGTTTCATTTTCTTCTCTTTTTTCTATTGTGCTGGGGATGGAACCCAGAATCTAGCAAATGCTAGCACATGCTTTTACCACCAAGCCTTGGTCTTCTAATGCTGGTGTGTGTGTGTGTGTGTGTGTGTGTGTGTGTGTGTGTGTGTGTGTGTTTGAGAGAGAGAGAATCTTACTTTGTAGCCCAAACTGCACTTCCCAAGTGTCTGGGGTTATAGGTGTGATCATCATGCCTAGCTCTGGAAATACTTTTAAGTTTGACAATATATTATCTAATGAGCTAAAAAGAAGTCAGCTGGGATGTACGTTGGTAGAGTGTTTACCTAACGCTTCTGAAGCCCTCAGTTCAATCCCTAGGACCAAACAAAACTGGGCAGTCATAGATGCCTGTAATCCCAGCACTCATGGGGAATAGGCAGGGGGCTCAGGAGTTCAAGGTCACCTTTATTGAGTTCCTGGGCATGAGACCCTATCTCAAAAATAAAAATAGTATTAACAGCCACACGAGGGCGAAACCTTTAATCCCAGTATTGAGGAGATAGAGGGAAAGGGTTATCTGAGTTCAAGGGCAGCCTGGTTACATAGTGAGTTCCAGGCCAGCATGGGCTACTTAGTAAGACCCTGTCTCAAAATAAAGAGACAATGAAACAAACAAAATTTCCCCCATAAAACCACCCAAACAATGTTTATAGGACTTCAGGTGTTTGCTGACACATGTCTTTCAGAACTATTACTCATTGGGTAGAAACTTCTTTAACAGTCACCATTCTATAGAGCCTATAGCATAGAAGGTAACATGTAGAGTGGCTAAGAAGTTCAGGAGATTAAAAAAAATCTTGACCCAGGGTTTGGAAAGCCAGCTCATCAAGAGCACTAGCTAGTCTTGCAGAGGACCTGGGTTTGATCCTGACTGTTCCAGGGGATCTGACAATCTATTCTGGCCTCCTCGGGCACTAGGCATGCATGTGGTGCAAACCAAGCACCCCGACACATAAAATAATAAAATCAAACAAAAACTTAATACTTGTTTGCTATTAAGCTTTAGATCTTTTCCATTTGGAGAAAACCAGTTGTCTAGGTGAGTTTTCAGGAGGCTATCTAAGAGAATATGCAAATTAAAGAGGTTGCATCCAGGCTTGGTGGCCCCTGAGTACAGTGCAATCTCAGCATGCAGGAGGAAGCAGGGCCATTAAGATGGCTCAGTGGGTAAAGCGCTTGTCTCTGAGCCTGCCGACCTGAGTTGGATCCTAGAGATGACAGTGGAGAGGAAGGAGAGAATGGTATCCAACAAGCTGTCCTGACTTTCAAATGTGCTCCACAGGATTATGTACACAGGAACACATACACAAAAAGGTAAGATGCCACTTCCACATTATTAAAGTAAAGCTGTTTAACTTTAAATATTTAGTATTTTGTTATCTCTTGTAAATTAATTATGTTCCAGTCATTAAACATACTTTAAACATTTTGAAAGTTGGGCTCCAGAGTAGGCCTCATCTCTCGGCATCATGTGGTCCTGCTTCTTGACTGCAGGCACAGTTCAAAGACACATGTGCCTGGGCCTTTCTGGCGGCCGGTGCAAGCTCACAGGCTTCCTTTTCTTAGGTGCCTCCTATATTTGAATTAGGATCTACATTCATTTTTCATGTGAGTTAATTCTTTCCTCTTCATTATGCTTTAACAATACCAGGCTACTGCCCAGAGAACTGGAGGGTGCTGAAGGGGAAGAAGCCGATGCTGTTGAACACAGAGCCAGGAACATTTAGACCATGGGTAAATAATAATTGGAAACAATGGAGGAAAACACGTGACTTCTTTTGCAGATCTGCAGGTTACCAAGGTTCCTAAATCAAAGCCTGCTAACTCCCAGGCACACTGTGAGTGAGAGAAAGGACTAGGGTATGGAGATTACCCCAGATAATGCAGGAGAACCAGCACCCCTACTATGGTACAACTTGGTTAGGTTCTACTTTATCAATACAGATAGATACCTCTAATCAGCGCCCACATAAATGGAATGAACTAGTTCTAGAGTAGGAGAGGGTTGGAGGGGGTGTGCATATAACAGTCTTACACATCCTTCTCCCTGAAATTCACTTGTGATGCTTCCAGAGTTAATACCCGGACACCGAGTAACTCCTGCTAAGTGTACTGCAGACCTCCAAGTATCTTTCAACCACATGATGTACACAAAAGCTTTAGGAAGATGGCACACAATAGTCAAGGGCGAGTGTTCAGCGAAGCCATGCTAAAGGGTACCACAGCATCTTGGGGAGCATGGATGGAGTGTGGTTTCCCAAACAAACAGAAACAAAAGGCAAAAACACTGATGTTATGAGGAAAATCTGAGGATAGACAAGGCTGTCACTGAGGGGTTTTGCAGATGATAATGCAGTGTCATTCAGTGTCCAAGACCTTACTTGTTGGTACAGTTGCGGTCTTAGCGCCGAGTTCTCAATCATTGTGTGAACCATGGTGATAATAGGTTCATTTTCTTTCATCTATTTCAAATCAGGAGGAGCATACAGCAAACATCAGTTTACAGCACAGGTAGATTTGAAAGACGACACTGTAAATATATCCTCTACTTTAGTGTCTTCCTAACAGTGCAGGCGCTTACATTCACCCCATGGCTGTACACACAATGTTACCAGCAGTCTCAAGGGAGTATACAGAGCTATAAAATACACCAAAGGTTAGAAGATAAACCTGACTGTACAACGCTACCATCAGATCTCACTTTAACATATCCCAGGTAACAACGACTTTTACTTATGTTAGATGATAAACTATTAATATGTAAGAGAATCTAAACTTTCTAGAGGGTTCAGTAATAAGGCTGAAATAAAACTCAGTTCTTTATAAGGCTGGTCAGAAAAAAATTAGTATCCCTACAGATATTAAAAGTGTATAATACTCAATCTTTATCACTTAAATGCAACATTTTATTTATATATTTATATATATATATATTTATTTTTGGTTTTTTCGAAACAGGGTTTCTCTGTTATCCTGATTGTCCTGGATTCCCTTTGTAGACCAGGCTGGCCTTGAACTCACAGTGAACTGCCTACCTCTGCTTCCTGAGTGCTGGGATTAAAGGTGTGCACTAGCACACCTCACTCATATTTTATTAAAATTGATCTTGATAGATATTTCCTTACAGTCTTGGATTTTCTCATAGTATAATCATTCAAGGACACTTAAAATAAAACTTATTCAGCAGGGACTCAGTAAACTCCTTAGCTCCAGAAAGCTTGATTCACATTTCCAGTTACACTTTACTTCCTTGCTTCTGAAAAAGCAGTTTCGTGCAGCCGGCTTTGTAGGTAGCTAAAGCGTTCAGAAGACAAGCGTCCTGACACGGAGAGAATGGCTAACAGACAGGCCTGCTGTTCAAGACTGCAGGGTGTAATCATTTTTGTGTCATCTCTCACACATCACAACACCAGCACTTAAGGTGTGCACTATCCACTGCATTTGCAAAGCACATGACTGTCCTGTTCTATAGGGTATAAAAACCTTTGCTGGGCATGCACGCCTTTAATCCCAGCACTAGGGAGGCAGAGGCAGGTGGATAGCTGTGAGTTCGAGGCTAGCCTGGTTTACAAAGCCAAGGTTACACAGAGAAACCCTGTCTCAAAAAACCAAACCAAACAAACAAAAAACAAAAAACCTCACCGACTGCAGTGCTGCAACCAGACTGCATTTCATCAATGTAGCCGAATAATGACTATTCATATTATAGGACAGATGATACAGCACTGGACAATCTCAAATGGGAGTCAGCCGTCTACTTAGAGCAGTGGTCCCTCACCCACATACACTGGGACCAGCGGACATGATTCCCAGGCAACGCTCTTGTGCAACCTGAGGATTTCTGTGTAGACAGAATAATCCAGTCACGGGGTTAGTGAAAGACCCTTGGACAGAATGAGTCACACCCTCCTTGGAGTCCTATTTACCTTTTGCCAGATACGAGTGCTATAGACAAGTTAGTTTGGAAATGTTGGGCATATGCTGGAGACCTAACTAAAACGTGAGATTAAAACTGCAAAAAGATGTTCTCCGCCTCTCACCAGCTCATCCTTTGTTTTGATATGAGAACCCACGCAGCGAGTATGTACCTTATGTTCCCTATACGTGAGGACCCACCTGGTGTGCATGTACCTTATGCACCCTGTGAGAACTCATGCAGCAAACACAGCCTTAATGCAGTGGCAGCGGTTCTCAGGGGTAGTGCTAGAGCACGGGAGGATGGAGCTGATCTCCCCTCTACTTCACCTGAGTAATCCCCAAGTGAACTTGTGTAATTCTCCCAGTTCCTGTTCATTTGTCAAGTGTTTACAGAGACGAGGCCTGGGCTACCTAGGTTGTCATTCCCTGTTCATCTTTACGTTTACCTTGCTCTTACATTTCCCAAAGTAAACTCCCCGCAAACGAGCTCCCATCAAGGAAGCTCATACTACAAGGTCTGTTTTCTGACAGAACGTGGAAGAACCCGGTGACAAGCAGAGAACTGTCAAGACGAACTCATAGTTGAGAATGTGAGGAAAAGGAGCTTTCATGGTTAAGGTTAAGACAGCAGGTGAAACAGTTATCAACAAGGACCACATCAGTCAGCCACAGTAGCCATAGTCAGGTGAGCAGTGGGAAGTGACGGACAGGCATTAAGCCTGCGCTCGGAGTTCTAATCCACCTAGTGTCTAGCCAGTTTTCATAGAATTCTGCCATCATGATGTCCTGTTCTACTCAAGAACTTTCTGGGCTTCAACTTCCAAGCTCACATATGCTGGGATCAGGAGGATAGAAAGGTGGTGGAAGCAGGGAGGGAGGGAGGGAGGGAGGGAAGAGAGAACGAAGCAGTGGAAGGAGGGGGAGAATATTATGTAACAGTTCCCTCTCAGATTAAAACATTATCGTACATGAAACCTCTTTAAACAATGAGGTAAGCAATCCAGAACAGCTTCACGAAGTCCCAGAAACTAACCAGATCTACCAGACTCTGCCCTGTCAAGTGTAAATAAAAGCTGAGTCGCTCTCAGAGGAGCTAAGACACACACACACAAAGACTGAGCTGCCTGGAAGAAATGGAAACCAGGTGAGCTGCCTGGAAGAGGGTTAGACCAACTAAGGGACCTGGAAGGGACGCTTTCCAACCCACTGAGCTGCCTGTAGGCTGGGCAGTGTGATCCAGGGTTTCAGTTTTTGTGAGTGGTCACCCATGCTAGCTTGGGCTTTAGTGATGCTTTTGGAAGTAACCACTCACCTACATTCCTGTGAAAAACCACAATGAAACTCACTGATTCACCAAACTGAACTTTGGTGGTGCCTTGAAGTGTTACAGCTCCAAGGGCAAAGGTTTCCCTATCTGAAAGGAAAGGTACCCTGGCAGTAGGGAACCAAGAAATAACACAAGGTCTGAAAGGAAAGGTACCCTGGCAGTAGGGAACCAAGAAATAAATAACACAAGGTTATACTGTACAACGAACCTCACAAGGAATTTATTGGAAAAGAAAGACACAGGAGGGTGGCTGCCTCTGCTGGTGTGAGAAGCCAGGGAACTGAGTGGAAGGCAGGCTTTATATATGGTTTCTTGCAGGTGTATGTGTGTGTAGATTTCCAGGGTGGGTCGTGGCGGGATTCTAAGTCCTAAGCTTGGGATGAGCCCAGGGAATAGTGTGTTTTTGAGTTCAGACTTTTTACTCTATATAGTATCCATACTCTGGTTTGTCATGGGCTCCCTAAGGGGTTAATAAATATGTGTTACATATCATATAACGTGGGGGGGGGGCGGGGCGGAGGGAGGGAAAGAGAGGAGAAAACCCCCCTCCATAAAACAACAAAATAACAACAACCAGATTGCAGGAGGATTAAAGTCGGTTTGGCTATATGAGACAACGTCTTAACCAAAAAGAGGAAAAAGAGAAAAGAGATGAAGAGAAGAAAACCAACGGTAGACATGAAGGGATGGTTAACAGCACTTGCTGACAAGCCTGACAACCTGAGCTTGGTTCCCAGGACCAAGGGGAGAATGGACTCTGACCACCTCACAAACTGCCTGCCTCCTGTGCGTTCACACACATATGCACGCTGCTCACCATTATAAGGTAATAACAATTTTAAAGGAGTAACGACGATATTTAAGATTATTTATTCGCCGGGCGGTGGTGGTGCACACCTTTAATCCCAGCACTCGGGAGGCAGAGGCAGGCGGATTGCTGTAGTTTGAGGCCAGCCTGGTCTACAAAGTGAGTCCAGAACAGCCAAGGCTAAAGAGAGACCCTGTCACAAAAAAACCAAAAATATTCTTAGCAGCAAGGTGTAAGAGGTCATCAATTCTCTGCAGCATTAAGACTAGTCTGGGTCAGGCGGTGGTGGTGTACCCCTCTGATCCTAGAACTCAGGAGGCAGAGGCAGGGGAATTTCTGAGTTCAAGCCCAGCCTGGTCTACAGAGCAAGTTCGAGGACAGCCAGAGCAATGCAGAGAAACAGAATCTTGAAAAACAGCAAACAAACAAATAGGACTAGAAAGAATAGTTTGGTATAGGAGCTAAAAAAATATCCTTTAGAGTTGATCTGAGGGAGAAGGGAAGTGGGTGGGGGCTGAAAGGACTGGAGGGAGGAGAAGCTGCTGTCAGGATGTAATGTATGAGAGAAGAATAAAAGTTAAAAAAACAAACAGAAAAGTTTATGTAATGTTTTTGATATATTGTATATGGTTTAAATGAGATTAAACACATTTGTCTTCTAAAAAGAAAAAATCCTGTTTTCTTGGTTTACTCCATCAGATACCTACCCTGTCACAGCCCTTGAAATACTGCCTTGTATTTATTTCACCCTTAGAAATAAAAGCTCCAGGACCGGTGGCTGTAGGAGTGGAGTGTGCTTGGAAGCTCAATGGCAGGATGCTGCTGAGTTGCCAAGGGAAAAGGAGCTGCCAGGAACCTTCCATCTCCTCAGTGAAGGAGGACTGCACCAACACCCTCTTGGGATTTCACCCTGCATGGCAGCCACACTGAGCACACACAGCCAGGCCAGTGCTTTCGTTCCCTTGTGCTATCTCCTTAGCTTACTTGTCCAATGTGGCCAGAGCTTTTTTTTTTTTTTTTTTTTTTTTTTTTTAAAAGACAGGGTTTCTCTGTGCAGCCTTGACTGTCCTAGACCAAGCTGGCCTCAAACTCACAGCCTCTGCCTCCTGAGTGCTGGGATTAAAGGCGTGCACCACCATGCTTGGCTTAGCCAGAGTTCTTATCTGCATGAATTTCCCCTCTGTTGTTTCTTGAGAGGACAGAGGGAGCACAGGGATGAAGAAAATTCACAGCACCCAACCATGGGATTATAGGTGTCATTCAAAGTCACTTGCACTTGTAGAACACAGCTCATAAGCAGGCACTGCGTAAGTCTAAGTGCTACTATAGCACATGTGCAAACACACAGGTTAGTTCACTCATAGAAGCTAGGGGGCCGGAGAAATAGCTCCATGGTTAAGAGCACTGCTCGTGCTGCAGAGGACATGGGTTTGATTGCCACCACCATCATGGTAGCTCACAACCATCTCTAAGTTCCAAGGGATCTGATGCCCTCTTCTGACATGTTTGGGCACCAGTCACAAACATAGTGTGCCTACATACATGCAGGTGAAACACACATATAGAAACCTCAAAGAAAATGTAGAAAATAGCATTAAAAGTGACTTTCCAAGCTGGGCGTGATGGTATGCGCCTTTAATCCCAGCACTCAGGAGGCAGAGGCAGGAGACTCTCTTTCAGTTAAAGGCCAGCCTGGTCTACAAAGCCAGGACAGCCCAGGCTACACAGAGAAACCCTGTTTCGAAAAACGAAAGTAACTTTCTTACCTCCTCCTCAAATGTTTAAGCACCTCTTTAGAAAATGTACTGCTAAAAGAGTAGCGGCTTTATTTGGTCCCTGACTTCAGGCCCTGCTGCCTGCTGCTGCTGCTGCTGTCTTCCCGAGCTGAGCTGCTGTTCCTAGCATGCTATCCTGTTATTGCCTACCTAAAAAGTGGCGGGAAGAGTGCAGCAAAACAAAAGCATCCAAATCCCCAGTTTCTCACTGCTCTTAGTAAAGGTAGAAAGGAGAAAGGGAAAGGGCCGAATAGGGTGAGCTTAGGGAATGGGGCGACACTGACTGAACTCCATTGGTTATGGAAAAGGCGGCATGCAGCTGGGAGGGAGATGTGTTGTGAGGAACCTGGGGGGACTGGATGAGATTAAAATAACATGAACATGTATGGAATTCTCAAAGAGTGAGACTACCATTAGAAACACAGACTTCAGTTTACTAGTGATTTAAATAGTCTGTGATAGTGCACTTCAGGGTAAAGCAGAACAAAGTCCTACCGGAGAACTGTACCACTATTGATATTTATGGTTTGATTTTGCAAGACAGGGTGAAGTCTGGACTCCTCATCCATGTATCTCCCTGAATGCTGTCACTTCAGCCTCGAGCGCTGGGAGTAAAGGCTTGCAGCACCACATCGGGTGCTCCAGGACTCACCTGTGCTTACAGGTGGTGATGACAACTCTTGCTCAGCCTACTGGGACCAGAAGTCAACATCTTTAGGCTGAGCACTTAATGTACCAGCTGCCGACTTCCTGACAAGATGGCTGGCTTCTTTTGCTGCTGAGTGTCAGCGGCAGCAAAATGAATTCACCTCTGGAACAGCTCAGAGGCTATCTTCCTGTTCTACTTTTCATGAATTATGTTAGAAATTAGTGGAATTGGGGGCTAGAGAGATGGCTCAGAGGTTAAGAGCACTCACTGCCTGTTCTTCCAAGGGTCCTGAGTTCAATTCCCAGCAAGCACATGGTGGCTCACAACCATGTGAAATCTGGTACCCTCTTCTGATATGCAGGTATATATGAAGGTGGAACACTGTATACTTAAATCTTAAAAAAAAAAAAAAAAAAAAAAAAAAAAAAAAAAAAAGAAATTAGTAGAATTTAAATGAGTTAGTTTTCCTTTGGGTGAAGGTGGCCAGAGGAAGGCTGCATTGATTGCTTCTACTTAATGTAGGAGTGGGAAGCAGAGCAAGTGGGAGGGAGCATCAGCCAGCACACATTCCTCTGAGGTGTGTACTTTAAAGTCTGCCCAGAGCGTCTTCCTTTGATCTACTGTCTTAACTTGTGGCTCTGTAAAACTGATGAGTCAATCTAAATAAACCCTAGACATGCAATAATGCCTGCTAAAAACAACAGAGCCGGTCAGCTTTAACAGGTTACTGGCAGGAACAAGAAAGACAAACAGCTGGAAAGGTTTGAGCTGAATGAGAAATTATCAGTCATTTTTACATACTGTACAGCTATAGGTAGATGCAATGCACAGTGCAGTTCAAAAAACTTCACTTTAATACATGCTACAAACAATTTTTAAATGGACTTAAGGAGAATTTTTCTTAAGGTAACCTTCTGTGAGTCTATGTGTGTCTAAGCCAGGGTCAACCATACTGTTTCTCAGGATCGTCATGATTTTTGGTTTGTTTTTGGTTTTTCCCTTTTTGAGGACCACTGGGACCTGACTGAGGCTGGCTGGCCAGCCTGCTGCAGAGCATGCTTGTCTCTGCCACTTCACGCTGTGCCACTGTGCTTTTGTGTGGGTGTTGGGGAAGGACGCACCCCTTCAAACACTTTACCACCTGAGCCATCTGTCTGCCTAGCTCAGAAGCAATTCCAAGGTCATACACACTTAGATACAATGAGGGCCACGCCCCCGCCACTTTCCTAAAAGTTTTTCGAGACAGAATTTCTCTGTCCTGTAAGAGTCCTGGCTGTCCTTTTGTAGACCAGGCTGGTCTCCAAATCACAGTGATCCTCCTGCCTCTGCCTCCCAAATCCTGGGATTAAAGGCCTGCGCCACCAGGCCCGCCTGGCTAGATAAATTTCTTTTCATCAAGGTTTACATATTACTGTTATCTAAAATAGTCAAGTAGTTATACTTGACTATCAGAAGTAGTTATACTTAAATGAAAAATATCACTCAAAACATCCATTCCTATAATTATTCCTATTATCATAAAATTTAAAAATGGAAAGAGTGTAACTGTTTTTGAATCTGAGGAAAAGGCAAATAAACTGCTCGGAACTCATACACACCAGTATTTCACTGTATTAAAATGCTGAAAGCTTTAGAAGCCACCCGATAGGGCTCTAGGATGGCATAAGAGCACACAAGCCTGAGATGGATCTATGCCATTTCTGGAACACCCAATAAAGGACTCAGGAACAGTGGTGCCTGCCACACATTTATCTGTCGGTAGTCACTTAAGTTCGTCCCTGTAACTGCACCACGGACTTTACTGAGATTACTATTAAACCACAGCAAACCATTAGCCTTATTCCAAAGATTCTAGGCATGCCAGGCTTAGCAGTGCATGCCTTTAATCTCAGCACTCAGGAGAAAGAAGCAGTGAATCTTTGTGAGTTTGAGGCTAACCTGATCTACAAGGAGATCAGGATAGCCAGGGCTGTTAAACAAGGAAACACCAAACAAAACCAAACAAACCAAAACAAATTATTCTAGGCAACTTCAGATTCATGTTTACACTATTTGAAAAAAAAAAAAAGCTAATATCTGTATTTTCCCATGGGTTTTCAGAATGATCTATGGTTTGCTTGCTAACCATATATTTATTAGTCAGGTAAGTTTTTTTTTTGTTTTTGTTGTTGTTTTTGAGATTGGGTCTTGCTATGTAGCTCAGGTCAGTCTTGAAGCTTTGATCTTCTTGGCCCTCTGGACTGCTGTAAGCATGTGTGTGACCATGCCAGGTACTCTAGTTTACAAGGCAGAGGAAATTACAGACAGTTTTTTTTTTCTCTCTCTTTTTTTTTGTTTTTTTTGAGACAGGGTCTCTCTGTGCTAGACTTGGTTGTCCTGGACTTGCTTTGTAGACCAGGCTGGCCTCGAACTCACAGAGATCCACCTGCCTCTGCCTCCCAAGTGCTGGGATTAAAGGCGTGCACCACCATGTCTGGCTGACAGTTTATTTCTTATAGACCCCAAAAGCTTTTTAGAATGTGAGGTATCTTTTATACTGCTTTCAAAGTACATTGTAGAGACATGACTGAGTTTCAACACTCCAGTCTTGGCAGTGAAGATTTGAACCTGGATAACAAAATGCTGATTTCTGAAGCATTCCAATAGACAAGAAACTAATGGAAAGTACGCAACTTACATACTAAGAAAAGTGTGCTTCTTTAATATTGAAATGGCTGAACATGTCTGCAGAGGGTTATCCTGGCATCAAATCTCTCTTTAAATAGAAATAATTTATAAAGCTGCATTTACTGTTTTCTTCCCATGATGTGAGCATCTGTCTTATAACATTTTCCATAGGAACTTTATTTGACAAAACATTCAAATGTACACATTTTAACACGAGTCAAAATAAGGCTTAGCTTGATCTGTATTAAAGAAGTAATTTGTTAGCAGAAATTATGTCTGCTATGATACTATGGCCCACTAAGTGTTAATAGTGTCTAAGACCCTAAAACCCAGGACAGTCCTTGATTACTGATACCTTTCATTTGCAATGTGTGCTCACTCTTTTGACACAGGGTGTCAGTGTGTGCCCCAGGATAACAGGCAGGAGCCACCATGCCTTTCACCCACCCCTGAGACAATGGGGACAATCACAGGTCACCATAAATAGGCTCTACATACTTAGCAAAGACCAAACCCCAGGAGAAGACAGCACTCAGGCAACAAAAAATGACCTCCAGCACATTCCACCCACCCTAAGGCTCTCCCGCAGGGAACCCACACCACATCGGCTCTCCTCCCCAGCTAACAACGGGATATCCATAGTGGTCATTCCTTCACTGGTCACCCCCAAGTTCAGACACGCCTCAATACATAAGACTTCTCATGAGGCATAAGAAACACAGAGGCTATATATTATAGGTGACTCAGGGTTTGTATCCCCCATTTTCTCGCACAAATGCCTTTTGGTCAAGGCTCTTTACTGTCACTTGTACAAGCCATTAAAGAGATTGAAATGCCGAAGTAGCCAGGAAAAAAATTATACTATCATTGTTAAGTTCTAATTGGTGTCATAATAAGAAAATTCTACAAACCCCACCTGATGATCCAAATATATGGTGTTCCTTTGGAGATGATGTGAAAGAATTTCATTCTAGCAGCCGTCAGCAAAGGGAAGAGGGATAGAAAGGGAACTGTCAAAAGGTCAGTAGGCATGAAGGAAACAGGCAGTTCCCACAGCACACAGCCTTCACAGACATGCTCTGCCCGTGCACAGACCACACACCGCTTGTTTACTGGGAAAATGCTTGCAATGGCTCTGGTAGAGAGAAGCTTCACATGCCAGTCCTTTTCTGTGCATCAGCCCCCCTTTCTCATAGAAACGAGGCTATTAACCCTTTGAGAGATTTCAGACTGGCCCCCAACTTCCTGGTTCTCCTGTACCACATCCTGAGTGCTGGGATTGCAGTTGTGCAGCTGAGAAATATATTTATTTATTTATGTTTTTGGTTTTTTGAGACAGTGTTTCTCTTTGTAGCCTTGGCTGTCCTGGAACTTGCTCTGTAGATCAGGCTGGCCTTGAACGCACATTGATCTGCCTGCCTCTGCCTCCGTGCTGGGATTAAAGGTGTGTTCCACTACACCTTGCAAGAAATTTTTTTTTTTTTGGTTTTTTTGAGACAAGGTTTCTCTGTGTAGCCTTGGCCATCCTGGGCTCACTTTGTAGACCAGGCTGGCCTCGAACTCACAGCGATCCGCCTGCCTCTGCCTCCCGAGTGCTGGGATTAAAGGCGTGCGCCACCACGCCCGGCTGCAAGAAATATTTTTATGTGTTCATTTTTTCCCCATAAGAGCAAAAGCTTATAATGAATTTTCTCTTACTGTTTTATTTTATTTTTAAAGATTTATTTATTTATTATTATATATACAGTGTTCTGCCTGCATGTATACCTACAGGTCAGAAGAGGGCATCCGATCACCTTATTGATGGTTGTGAGCCACCATGTGGTTGTTGGGAATTGAACTCAGGACCTCTGGAAGATTGCTGGTTCTTTTTTTTTTTTTGGAAGAGTGCTCTTAACCTCTGAGCCATCTCTCCAGCGCAACTTACTGCTTTATTTGAAATCATAACCTTTCAGTACCTGTTTTATCGGATGTGGAAGTCAGAGTACTTATTTACGGAGAAGCAGCACTGTGTTGAGATACCTCAGTATAGCTCCCTCCTCCCAACCAGCTGAGTTGAAGGCTAAGAAGACACACACCTTCATTGTATTTTCTCAGTTGTACATCCAGGTAAATAACCTGAATTCTCAAAGGGCCAATAGGAGACTGTAATATTCCTGTGATGACGATACAGGCTCATGCTCAACACAAGGACACAGAATGTATTGATGAGTGATGATGAGACACACACACACACACACACACACACGTCTCCATAGCTGACCTTTGGGCTGTGGGCCTCAAGTTTCAGCTGCATGAGCTGTGCTAAGGTATGCTCCCGGATACTACTCAGTTCAGCTTGCTGCCGTCTCAGCTTTATTAGCAGCAGCGTAAGCTCCTCTGGCTGAAGGAGTACAATTTAAGAATCCAAACAGTGGAAAACAGATTAATTGTTGTCTTAAGTGACAGATATTAAACCAAGATTTCTTGGCAAGTTTCCTCTTATGGTTGGCATCATAGTGCCTAGGCACTATGATGATAGGTCCTACATAAATGCATAGACATCTAGAGAGACAGAAGGAATAGTGTTACTTGACAGCAAGACAACAGGACATTCAGGCATTTTCTCAGAACTTATGAGAGTATTTCAATGTCAAGTATAAAAAGCACAAAACTACCATAAAGTTTAGCACAGACAACTGTTTTAAGTTGCTCATTAAAGATGGTATCAGGCTGTAAAAATTATATCTAAGACTCTTCCAGCAATAGAACAGTGCTGGTTCATCCAACACCATTTCAAAGAACAAGTAAATAGAATTACATTCCAGAAATGTAAAACTTGGGTGTTATTTCTGAATTCTGAGATTCAGTGTGTGAGGTCAGTTGCATTTTGTAATGCCACCAATAGAGCTTCCACAGTATTTTTATGATTAAAATATCAATTCTATTTTTTTTTTGTAGGAGAAAAAAAAGGGAAAACAAATATTGTTATGTGTGTACCCCACCCCTCACCCTGCACACACTCTCTGGAAACAGTGGAGAGGTCCTGATGAGGAACGCCTTCAACAGTGGGTGAACTTCTTAACATCTGCAGAGTGCACGGGAATCCTGTAGCAGCCGTCAGACAGGTGCTTCTCTGAGCTTTGTTAAAAACTGTAAGGGGTGGGTGGGTCAGACACTCTGCCCCTAGGAGGCCCTGGTCTGCGCACTGCTGAGCTCACTCTGGCCTGCACACTGCTGAGCTCACTCTGGCCTGCACACTGCTGAGCTCACTCTGGCCTGCACACTGCTGAGCTCACTCTGGCCTGCACACTGCTGAGCTCACTCTGGTCTGCATACTGCTGAGTGTACTCTGCTTACACCCAGCTAAAGTCTCAGGCCAGGTCCCTGCTGAGCCCACTGTCTATGCCCAGTTGATGCAGGCTCTCTGCTGTTCATTTGCAGTTAGTGCCTCATTTTCTGTACCATCACGCTATTTTAGATAGCCAGAGCATTTTCACTGCTGCCTTCAGACCGGCCTAGTCTCGCAGAAGCAAGCTACACCTCCTCAGATGAAGGTAGGCACATACAAAGAGAAGGCAGCGGGCTTTTACAGTTAGCAGTCAACAGTGTTCAGTGTGTGTGACTTCAAACGACATTAAATGAAAAACCAAACCAAACCAAACCCAACCCAACCAAACCCCCAGAAAGCCCAGCTGCTTTTGCTCTGAAGCCACTTTGGGATTACATGACTTCGGGACAAGGCTTTATCTTCTCAGCATCATGGCCAGCTCTTGAGGTCCTGCCAAAGAGATGTGGTAGAAAAGGGACCACCACACTCTCTCCTTTCTTTTGGGTAGAACAGGATATTCTAAACCTCAGGCTGATTTTTGACAGAAAACGCAAAATAAACTAGTTTATGTATGGACTAAATGATGAATGTTTAAAAGGCCAGAAGACTAAGTTAGCTGTCTCTTTGAGGCATTCCTGGCTGGAAAAGGTAGGGAGGATGCTGAGCAGGTCTGCTCCTGAACACCCAGCAGAGGGAGCAAGACGGAAGCGCCAGCAGCAGACAGCTGCAGGCACCAGCTGCTTCTGTCACATGACAATCTAGGAGGTAATGGGTCTTGGTTTTCAACAGAATATATCCGCAATCTTTAATAAACTGTGATCACTTAGAACCAGGAACTATTTCCTTACATCTAAATGTGTAAGATGAAATAAGCTGTTTCTAAAAAATACAGATGAAAAGTTTGTTTTGATTAATGTAGAAGAGAATTTTAAATAAAAATGAACAATCCTACAGGCGTTAAACCACACCTTCAAGCAAATGGGACTATGTAGTGACAAGACCCCGGCAGTGTTGCTGCACCTGTAATCTCAGCACTCCAGAGGCTGGGGCAGGAAGATTCTTAGATCAAGACCTTGACTAAAATCAAAATCAAAACAAAACAAAACAAATACCAACCAACAAACTCAAGCCAAAGCAAATGAAAAGTCATGTATTTTCTTTGATTTGAAGAACTGATATTAAAAAAATCTAAATTTAAATAATACAGACAATAAAACAAAAATAACAACGATATTTGCTGTGGTTGCTTTCTTTTCCCATCTTGTATCCCAGGCTGGCCTCCAATTCTTAGTCTTCTTGACTCAGCCACTGGAATGCTAGGATTAAAGGCATGAGCCTCCATGGCCAACTCTATTATATAATCTTTGGGTAAATACATAAATCAATGTATTTTTGGCTCTAATGTAGGAAATTTATATTAAATTTCATACAAAGGCCAAGAATGGCAGTTTGTCATGTAATCCCAAAACTGAGGAGGCCAAGTGAGGAGGATGATTGAGCCCTGGCCCGCCCGTGCTATATATGAAGACTCAGTCTCAGAATAAAACAGAAGCCGTAGAGAAAGCGTTTCAGAAGGTCTGTGTGTGGCCATAGGTGCCTGTTAAGACTTCACTCCGATGTCTGTGCTCAGTGTGTGTATGTAGGGCAATGTTTCTCAATCTTCCTAATACAGTCCTTCACGTTGTGGCAACCCCAACCATAAAATTATTTTGTTGCTACTTCATAACTGCTATTGTTATGAATCATAATGTAAACATCTGATATACAGGCTATCTTATATGTGACCCCTCAAAGGGGTCGCGGCCCACAGGCTGAGAACTGCTGGTGTAGGGTATACTGAGCTTGTATCTAGTCTTGCATATCTTACTTAAGCACTCACTACTAAGCTACTTGGGTTTTGTTTTGCTTTGTTTTCCTTCTTTTTTCTTTTTCTGTTGCTACTTGGGTTTTTAAGACAGACAGAGACAAAACTTTGTGGTCATATATGTCACGTGGTCATGGATGTTATGTAGTCATGCCTGGCCTGACTCATAGCTATCCCTCTGTATACCATCGTGCATGGCTTTTATTTTGAAAACAAAGGGGATAACAAATTAAAAACCCAGAGTTAAAAAGTAAAATTTAAACTTGCTCCTTTATTTGGACATTTTGAGGAAGGTAGCACAAAGACATCGACATGGCTGTATGAGCCTATGTTCTTTTGGTAGTGAATCTTTGTCACAAAAGTGTTGTTTTCTTCTGTAGGTGATGTCTAAAAATTCACACTTTAAAATTATGTCAGCTTCATGTCTTTCTCGGCAGCAAATAAAGCAAGCATATGATAAGCAAACTTATCACACTCACCGTTCTGCCTTGGAGGCTCTGAGGACTAACAGCTGGCAAGGCTAAGCCAGCTGGCATTGACCTTCTGTCAGGTACACAGACATGCTAGGAGATAAACAGAATAGAATTCAGTGGTGAACTTTTTTTGCGGGGGGTGGATTTTCAATGTTATTGATGAATAATCCTAAATTTACATTATAAAATACCAATTAAAATTGTCATTAGTACTTATGAGAGAAATACTAACATTCTTTATGTGACCAAAATACAGATGCTGATGAACTGACTAACTATGAAGACTAGCTCAGCTGCATTTAAACTCCTTGTTCTCAGGACGTGTGTGTGTGTGTGTGTGTGTGTGTGTGTGTGTTTGCTCTTGTTTTGTGTTTCTGAGAGAGGATCTCATGTAGTTCAGACTGGCCTCACACTTATCTCCTCATTTGGTTTCCATACCCAAGTGCTAGGATCATAGGCATGGACCACTCTGCCCGGGCCCAAAGATACACAGTTTAGATGGTAAACTGTTTATGTCTATGATGTGTGTGCATGGTGTACACAGGGAGGTCAGAGGACAATCTGTGGCACTGGCTCTGTTCTTCCACCTTTGCGAGGGTTCTGGAGATTGAACTCTGGTCTCGAGGCTTGTACAGGAAGCAACTTTGCCTACTGAACCATATCACTGGCCTGTTTCATAGTCTTTAGAAAAAATTCAGTGACAGGAGTGGCACAGTTTGGTTATTTCACAAATTTTACTGTTTGTGTGGTTTTTCATGCCTGATAAGTCTTTAGTGGAAGTATGTTATCAAATCCATATGTGGCATCTGTAAGTTGGTGAGGGTGAGTACACTGAGAAGTTCTTCCAAGTGGGTGTAAATATTTATCTCTGATCTATAGCTAAGCTACAAAATAGTGGCATTTTCTTAACACTTCCTAGTGAACTGGTGTCAGAATGCACATCAATGAACCCTTGATACATGCATACACTATGTCCCCTAGTCTATCAGTGAACCCTTGACAGGTGCACACGCTACAGCTTTTTAGTCTAGCAGTGAACCCTTGACAGGTGCACACGCTACAGCTTTTTAGTCTATTAATGAACCCTTGACAGGTGCACACACTACAGCTTTTTAGTCTAGCAGTGAACCCTTGACAGGTGCACACGCTACAGCTTTTTAGTCTATTAATGAACCCTTGACAGGTGCATACGCTACAGCTTTTTAGTCTATTAATGAACCCTTGACAGGTGCACACACTACAGCTTTTTAGTCTATCAGTGAACCCTTGACAGGCGCACACACTACAGCTTTTTAGTCTAGCAGTGAACCCTTGACAGGTGCACACACTATAGCTTTTTAGTCTATTAATGAACCCTTGACAGGTGCACACACTACAGCTTTTTCGTCTATTAATGAACCCTTGACAGGCGCACACACTACAGCTTTTTAGTCTATCAGTGAACCCTTGACAGGTGCACACACTACAGCTTTTTAGTCTAGCAGTGAACCCTTGACAGGCGCACACACTACAGCTTTTTAGTCTATTAATGAACCCTTGACAGGCGCACACACTACAGCTTTTTAGTCTATTAATGAACCCTTGACAGGTGCACACACTACAGCTTTTTAGTCTATCAGTGAACCCTTGACAGGTGCACACACTACAGCTTTTTAGTCTATCAGTGAACCCTTGACAGGCGCACACACTACAGCTTTTTAGTCTATCAGTGAACCCTTGACAGGTGCACACACTACAGCTTTTTAGTCTATCAGTGAACCCTTGACAGGTGCACACACTACAGCTTTTTAGTCTATCAGTGAACCCTTGACAGGCGCACACACTACAGCTTTTTAGTCTATTAATGAACCCTTGACAGGTGCACACACTACAGCTTTTTAGTCTATCAGTGAACCCTTGACAGGTGCACACACTACAGCTTTTTAGTCTATCAGTGAACCCTTGACAGGCGCACACACTATAGCTTTTTAGTCTATCAGTGAACCCTTGACAGGTGCACACACTACAGCTTTTTAGTCTATCAGTGAACCCTTGACAGGTGCACACACTACAGCTTTTTAGTCTATTAATGAACCCTTGACAGGCGCACACACTACAGCTTTTTAGTCTATTAATGAACCCTTGACAGGCGCACACACTACAGCTTTTTAGTCTATTAATGAACCCTTGACAGGTGCACACACTACAGCTTTTTAGTCTATTAATGAACCCTTGACAGGCGCACACACTACAGCTTTTTAGTCTATTAATGAACCCTTGACAGGTGCACACACTACAGCTTTTTAGTCTATTAATGAACCCTTGACAGGCGCACACACTACAGCTTTTTAGTCTATTAATGAACCCTTGACAGGTGCACACACTACAGCTTTTTAGTCTATCAGTGAACCCTTGACAGGTGCACACACTACAGCTTTTTAGTCTATTAATGAACCCTTGACAGGCGCACACACTACAGCTTTTTAGTCTATCAGTGAACCCTTGACAGGTGCACACACTACAGCTTTTTAGTCTATTAATGAACCCTTGACAGGTGCACACACTACAGCTTTTTAGTCTATTAATGAACCCTTGACAGGCGCACACACTACAGCTTTTTAGTCTATTAATGAACCCTTGACAGGCGCACACATACAGCTTTTTAGTCTCTTAATGAACCCTTGACAGGTGCACACACTACAGCTTTTTAGTCTATTAATGAACCCTTGACAGGCGCACACACTACAGCTTTTTAGTCTATTAATGAACCCTTGACAGGCGCACACACTACAGCTTTTAGTCTATTAATGAACCCTTGACAGGTGCACACACTACAGCTTTTTAGTCTATTAATGAACCCTTGACAGGTACACACACTACATGCCCCAGTGTATCATACTTTAACATTTTGGCTGTGCATGATCTTTTAATAAAACAGTTCAGCTGCAAAGCTCAGCAAGTTATGCAATGTTCTCCACACTGGTATGTTTCAGTATATAATACTGAAAGATCACATGTTAATATCACCATCAATCTTTCAATCCTGAAAAGCCATCAAACTCAGTCTGCAAACAAATGGTTTCCAAAATTCCAGTTTTTGCCTGAATTCAGATATCATCAGTGGTGACAAACTGTGATTTTTTTTTTCTTTTTCTCTTTGAAGTGACAGGTTCCATGTCACTTGGGAGAGGTCTGTCAAATAATAAGTGTGTATAATGATTCTTGTCTGTAAGCCCAAGATTAACCCTTCCTTCAATGCGCTGCCTTTGGGTCACTGTGTTTTATCACAGCAATAGAAAAATAACTAAAACACAGCCAAAACTATCATCTAAGTTAAGAAGGTGAGGCAGGACTGTCTGGAGTCCCGCATACACGAACCTCAGGACACAAACCAGCCAACAAAGGAATCACTCTTGTGACCCTGAAGTATTGAAAGCGTAGGGTCTATCACAGGATTCTGACAGTGCTTTAATTGTTAAGATGAAAGCAGCCTTGTTAACTTCCCCAGTCTCCTGCCTCTCATTTAATTTAAAGCAGTATATAGAAAGGAATGAGGTAACACAAGATTTGCATTTTACCTTAGGGTGGTGAGCCCTGTGCCTGCGGTCTATCGTCACGTCTCCTCTCTGAATCGGTGAGGACACTTCGGACCTGTATGTCCGTTGAGGCGAGAACCCCTGGTAAGCAGCTGCTGACCCATGGGATGGTGACGTGGGGATGGAGTGCATTGTCTGTTCAGAGACCTTCACCATGGCTTTTGGGCTGCTTACGCAGCTGTGCCGAGGAAGGGTGTTCTGCTTGTGGTAAAACTGGCGCTGCTGCCACTCATATAGCTGCCACATGGTGTCGTCCCTCATGGACCGCCGCTTCTCTTCTGCTCCAGGGCCTGGCTTCTCATGACCAGAAGGGGTCACACTGCAGATACTCTCAGGTCTGGTCTTGCTGTTTCTTGGGAGTGTTCGGTAGCCTTCAGGATAGCGAGCCAGAACCTGGGCTCGGTGGCTTGGCATATTTCTTGGCAATGTTTGATAAGAAATTACTCTAAAATGAAAAAGAAATTGTGAAAATGAAAGAAATGTAGTAAAATGGAGAGAGAGCTGTTTACAAAATTTTAAGCAACATTGTATTTTAGGTTTTCCTGGCAAGTAACTATGTTATCAGGCTTTAAAAAAAATTATTATTATTTGGTTTTTCGAGGCAGGGTTTCTCTGTGTAGTCCTGGCTGTACTGAACTCACTTTATAGATAGGCTGGCCTCAAAATCACAGAGATCCGCCTGCCTGTGTCTCCCTGAGTGCTGGGACTAAAGGTATGTGGCACCATATCCGGTCTTTTAAAAAATTTTGAGACAGGGCTTCTCTGTGTATCCTTGGCTGTCCTGTAGACCAGGCTGTCCTTAAACTCAGAGAGTGCTGGGATTAAAGGCATGCACCACCACCACCACATAGCCAGGCTTTATTATTATTATTTTTTATTTTTGTATTTTTTTTGAGACCACAAATATACCATCGCCCAGCAGGCTTTATTTTTTAAAAGAACACTGTTTAGTGGCATGTAGAGTTGCTAGGCATGTGCAAAGCCCTGGAGTTTCAACCTCAGTGCATAACAAACAGAATGAAGAAATGAGGAAGCACTAGGTGGCCAAAATGTTAATGAGCTATAAATCATTAAAAAGCTAAAGCTTTTCAAAATGAAATTCCATCTGGTAATGCAGTATATAACCTAGAGAGCTACAGTATATAGCCTACAGCAGCAAGTATATGTGACTATTAGACCCACAAAATGTATTTGGTTTACTGCAGAGGCATTGCCCACTTCAGCTCAGAGTAAGAATAGTCAGGCCTTTAGTCCCAGGGCTTTATAGGCGGAGGTAGGTGGATCTCTCTAAGTCTAAAGCCAACTTGGTCTGCAGTGAGATCCTCTCAATCTTAAAACAAACCAACTTCCTGTCCCCCCAAAAGCTGCCCCCCAAACAAAACAAAACTCAACTCCCAAGATAGAAATACATTTATTATTATCATGATCATTATTATTTTAATTTGGTTTTTCAGTTTCTGTACAGCTCTGATTGTCCTGAAACTTTCTCTGTAGACCAGGCTGGCCTCGAACTCATAGAGATCTGCCTGCCTCTGGCTCCCAAGTGCTGGGATTAGAGGTATGCGCCACTATCACCCGGCTAATAAATACATTTAAAAAGAGAATATGAGAGAGAGAGAGAGAGAGAGAGAGAGAGAGAGAGAGAGAGAGAGAGAGAGAATGAGAATGAATATTCAAGAACTAATCTCAAGTCCTTGCCTTTAACTGAGCAAAAAGTTAGAAAATAAGGCCCTGCCAAAACAAAACAAAAAACAAAACAAAACAAAAAAACCCCAAAAACCTAGGCCCAAAACAACCAAACAACGAGAGTAAGATTAAATTTCAAGTATTCTGTAGTACATAAATTTATATCCTAAGACAAAGTTACTGTAACTTAATAAAACAGCGATATGGAAAAGGTGGGTTCCAAGAGTGGCTTCCTGCCCTCCCTCCAGCACTCTACTGACTGAATTTTTCGCCACAGGCACAGTCTGCACTGTCCTGCATGCTGCACCCGCCTTTGCTGACTTCTACTGTGTTACATATCTGTCGATGGTGGCAGCGACATAAAGCAGAGCAGGTGAAAGTGCAAGCTCTTCACTATAGCCTTAAAGATATTTCATGTGTTTACACTTATTTTATTTCAGCATGAGTGTGTTAGCCTGCATGTATATATGCACTATTTTCATGCCTGGTGCAGAAGAAGGTCAGAAAAGGGCATTGGATCCCCTGGAACTGAAGTTACAAATGGCTGTGAGTCACCAGTAGGTATTGGGAACAGAACCCGGGTCCTTTGGAAGGGCAGTCAGTGCTCTTATTCACTGAGCCACCTCTCCAGCCCCTACTTTACTACTCTTAGTAATCTAAATCTTTGGCTGATAAACTGGAAGCCAAAGATTTCTTTCTTCCTTCTTCTTCTTTTTTTCCAGACAGAGTTTCTGTGTAGTGTTGGCTGTTCTAGACTCACTTTGTAGACCAGGCTGGCCTCAAACTCACACTGATCCACCTGCTCTGCCTCCTGAGTGCTGGGATTAAAGGCGTGTCCACCATGCCTGGCCTCCTTCCTTTCTTTTTGGAGGCAGGGTTTCTCTGTACAGCCTTGACTGTCCTGGACTCACTCTGTAGACCAGGCTGACCATGAACGCACAAAGATCTGCCTGCCTCCCGGAGATTTATTTTAAAGATTTGTTTTTATTTATTTTTTATTTAGTGTGTGTGTGTGTGTGTGTGTGTGTACGCGCCATGTATGTGCTGAGCACAGGGAGGCCAGAAGAGTGTTAGAGCCCCTGGGAGCTGGAGTGACCCACAGTTGTGAGCCACCCAACATGGGCGCTGGGAAGCAAACCAGGTCTTCTGGAAACTGCAGGTACTTTTAACTGCTGAGTCATCACTCTGACTCTTCCACAGATCTCTCACATAGACTTGTTTGTTACTGACAGCAATGCATAAATACTACTCAGCAAGTGTGGCAGTTTACCTCTGCACTCTGGAGGAATGCAACCGGTCTGAGGCAGTGTGGGTTGTACAACAAGCTCTTGTCTCAACAACAACAAAAAAACCCCCACAAAGTCCTTGAAGAGAGTTTATAGTGAACTAGTGTAACAGACTGGGCGTATACTTGCCTATGAGGTACACTACATAGTTCCTATTGGTGTGTAAAACTAGTGTTAGTGTTCAATGAGAAATTCCCACTAAGTGGAATATACCTCTCTTTGTGGCTGTGGAATACTGCCACGGAGAGGGAAAGGCAGAGTAGGAACAACTGGGATAGAAGGCGCACACCACACACCTGTAACCCGAGGACCTGGGGAAAGAGGCAGTGAGGGCTGCATACGAGTTGCAGGCCAGCCCGGTTATCACATCCATGTTCGTTTAATGCCTGGCATTATAGAAAGTGTCTGTACATGAAAATACAGATATCCTATTTCTAGCAATTTCCAGACATTTATATTTAAATGAAAAAATTATCCTTTCTTTTAAAAAATCTGCTAAAGGCATGTATGTTATATATGAAAAAATATTCAAACTATTCATCTTTCATAATGAATTAATTGAAACTAAAGATGTCAGGGGCTGGAGAGACGGTTCAGCTGTTGAGTGTTTGTGGCTCTTCCAGCAGTCACAGTAGGTGACTCATAACCCCCTGATCATCCTGCCTCCTGGGCACCCCCCACCCTCAAATGAAAATTAAAAATAAAGCTAAAGGTAAGGCAGGCAGAAAGCTTAAGAAGCACATGAGCTCAGGAGGCTGGGAGCCTTGTGTGCTGCCATAGCCCAGTACCACTGAGCCCTTAGTGGCTGCTTTCTTGATAAAGAGATCTGATCCAGAAGCTGCCTAGAGCTCTAAGGTCACCTCGCTCATGAATATTCAAGCCATTTTTGATCTCTACCCCTCCAGTCAACTCTCCCTTCATCATTTGCTTCCTCTTCTATGTTCTTGCACTGTCGTTGCCCCACCCCCACCCCCATTCAGAAGACTCACCAGGCAACTGTGGGAGTAGAATGAGAGGGACAATTCTCATGTGACTACAACAGATTTCAGTTAGTTGTGGCTTTATCTCCTCTTGCATAACCCCCACCCCCATGCTAGATTTCCCTCCCAACTTCTTTCTGATAACACAAAAGACAGAAATTAAGGAGAAAAATGAAGAGCTGGCAGCCCCACAGTCATGTATTCAGGAAGTATGGCTGCCAGGGAAGCTGACTCCATCCAGAACTCCACTCTGCACTCCAGCCGCCTACCTCAGATTGGCTCTGCCTAACTCTAAAGCAACTTACCCAGCACTCTGCTTCAGAGATGTAAGAAACAAAGACTACAAAAGCATTAACTGCAAATGGGTCTAACTTAAGCACAGAATGCCACCATGAAAATGTATCTAATTAAGAAGGGACATGCACTGCCAGTTTAAAACACACCAAAACAAAAAACAAAACAAAAACAACAGCAACAACAAATGACCTATGCACCAATAGTACAAATCACAAGCACTCACTGTCTGCTGCAGTCACTCAGTGCCAAGGCCTCGTCTGTTTCCCATCAACTTGGCTAACCAGTTTGAAAGGTTCTGCCATCTTCGAACTTTGGGGGACTTTTAGTGGAAAAACAGTTTATTAACAAGTAAGTTCATTTTGTCTCATACACTTTCCAGCATTAGGAGACCTGGTTTTCAGAAGTACAATTTACTCCAGTGATTTTTGTCCCAAAGAAATTCAAATCAAGCCAAGTGGAAGCTTACTCTGCAGTGGAAGCTTAAGTGAGCCCTGCGAGCCCCCTTCAGCAGCAGCTGCCTGTGACCGCCCTGGGGACGATTAACAAAGACGCTCAGCAGCTTTGCTCAGAGGCAGGCACCAGCAAGCATTATCTCACCGGCTTCCTACTGGGGTCTCGGTAATTAAAGGGAAAAAAAAACCCAAAAAAACCAAAACACCAACCAGCTTCTTCAGGGATTATGACACTTCTTTTCACCAGTAAAAGTCTGTAAATGTTTTTTGGGATGAGGTTTTCCAAAGTTTCAAAGTGGCTTTGAGCCATGGAGAAGAATGTGCCACGACAAGCACCCAGGGGCATCACTGAGGACCTGAAGAGAAGGCCACTGACAGCCTTCAGGAGGCTGCACTCAGAAAAAAAGGCTCCATAGCACTCACTGGTAGCACACAGATGAAAACACAAATCCCAGGTACCCGCCACCTCTCCATACTGTTAAACTCAAGAAAGAAATGTCTTATCTGATGGAAAGATTTTCCTTTAAAGTGAGATTTAAGTTGGGAGGAAGCAACTTGGCACCCTTCCAGTCTGAATTGTTTGCTGCCTCCAGACACTCCCGTCCTCAAAACTACTTCCTGGTTTTCTGTCTAATCAAATTGCACTTATTTCTCTTCCGACTGACAATGTATGACTTGGCCATCCAATAGTTAATGTTCTTATCCACATAGTAAGTAATTTGTTTACCCATGACTGTGGCTAATATGAAAGTGAAGATCTCATTGCTTCTTTAGTTCCCTGATAACTGGTAATCTGAGCATTTAGTCATACTTCCTTACTTAAAAAAACTGGTAACAATCAGCTGGGCATGGTGGTGCATGCCTGTAGTCCCAACACTCAGAGGCAGGCAGTTTTCTATAAGTTCAAGGTCAGCTTGGTCTACAAAGTCAGCCCAGGACAGCTAAAGCTACACAGAGTAACTCTGTCTCAAAAAACAAAACAAAAACCTGGCAACAATCAGACAGTGTACAACATAGTCTATGACAAACATTCCCATGGAAATGCTACAGCAAACTAACCAGTGTGTATATTATTACCCACAACATGCAATTCTGAGGCTAGGTGCACAGGTGCGGGGGGGGGGGGGGGGCCCTGTGAGTTCTTGGCCAGGCCAGTCAGAGCTACGTAGTGAGACTCTGTTTTTAAAATGCACTAAAAAATCCATCTTGGCAATTTTAAAGTACTTAAGTCCTAACTACAACTCAATCACTAGGTTGTAACAAAAGACTCTGCAGCGTACAGAATGAAGTCAGGGGTATTCACAAATCTCTCTTGTGAAACCCTAAAAATGAGCACTGAGAATGGGGAGGAAGACAGGGGTGAGTGACACCTCAAGAAGACATGTGTTCGCTGCCTTGGGGGCAGCCTCGTGAGGCTTTAGAGCCACACTCCCGGGAGACAGCCACTGTTAAGTGAGCACAGCTGGAAAGCATTCCCACAGCTCACAAGTTCAGCAGTGACAAAACATCCCTCAAGTCATGCTTCCTGCTTTCTATTGCAAGCTACAGTTCTATTGCAAAGTACAGTAACAATTACATTACACAGAGATCTGCATTAAATCACTATATACTTAGAGCATAGACTATATTATCAATAGAAAGCATGTAAGGTAGCTTGAAAAATCCATTAAAAAAACTGTCTCTAAAAACTTGTACTTTAAGAAAAAAAATTACAGCCAGGTGGTGGTGGAGCACCTTTAATGCCAATGCTCAGAAAGCAGAGGTAGGAGGATGTCTGAGTTTGAGTCCAGCCTGGTCTACAGGGCTACACAAAGAAATCCTGTCTCAGCTGAGTGTAGTGGTGCACCCCTTTATTCCCAGCACTTACTTGGGTGGCAGAGGCAGGCAGATCTTTGTAAGTTCAAGGCCAGCCTAGTCTACAAAGTGAGTCTAGGATAGCTGGGCCTACACAGAGAAACCCTGTCTCCAAAAAAAAAAAAAAAAAAAAAAAAAAAAAAAAAAAAAAAAAGAAAGAAAGAAAAAAAGAAACTCTGTCTCACTCCTCCCCTGCCCCCCCAAAAAGAAAAAAAAAATTACAATGATTTTTATGAACTTGAACAAAAATACTTTTAGAAATGTAAAATATGTTAATTTTAAGGGTTAGGATTAAATCCATGCCTTATGCATATCAGACAAAGTGCTCTACCACTGGACTATGTCTCTAGCCATAAAATTTACTTCGGAAATTTTATGTATTGTTTTAGTGTTCTCAGATGGGTCTCATTATGTAGCTCTGGCTAGCCTGCACTAACTGCAGTGACCCAGGTTGGCCTTGCTCCTGAGTGCTGAGATTACAAGATGCAGCACCACACCTGGCTTAAACTTTGTGTTTTCAGGGGCTGAAGAGACGGCTCTGTGCTTAAGAGCATTGGGTACTCTTGCAGAAGCCCAGGGCTCAGCTCCTAGCACCCAAATGACTGTTTACAGGGGATTGTACATATCTTCTTCTGGCCTCTGCAGTCACCAGGCATACACACAATGTACAACATACATGCAAGTAAAACATTCACACACATAAAATAAACAGATTGTTTTTGTTTTGTGCTGAGTGTGGTGGTACACAACTTTAATTACAGCACTTGTGAGGCAGAGACAGATGTGAGTGTAAAGCCAACTTGGTCTACAGCCAGGGCTATATAGTGAGACTCTAAAAAAAAAAAATTGTTTTTTGCTGGGCGTGGTGGCACACGCCTTTAATCCCAGCATTTGGGAGGCAGAGGCAGGTGGATCGCTGTGAGTTTGAGGCCAGCCTGGTCTCCAAAGTGATTCCAGGACAGCCAAGGCTACACAGAGAAACCCCATCTCAAAACACAAAAAAAATTTTTTTGAACCGTACCTACCTCTCAGCCTATGTTCCTAAGGCGAGTTCTGCCATTTTTTATTTCTCAAATGTTTGTTCTCTAAGGTCCTCTTTCTTTGTATTAAAATTAAGACAGGGTCTTACTATGTAGCTCTCAGTCTTTAGGCTCAACCACCTGAGTGTTAGGATTAGAGAGTGGCATGTACCACCACAACCGGAACTTGCAGATTTTCTTTAGGACTTTCATTCTTGTCTCCCATGAATGTATTCACTCTCACACTCAACCACTTGGATACACTGACAACATCTAAACTGTGCTAAGGGCAGACTCCCAGGGACCAGCCCCCTTTCCTTCCTTCACCTCACATGTGAACTTTCTCCAAACCATCAATCTAACAATGTAATGACTTCACATCTTTCTTCCTTTCCTTTTTTGTAGTGCGGATAATCAAACCTAAGGCATGTGAGGCATGGTGATCCACAATCTTGGTCTCACAATGATCTTCTGGTTTTGTTTTAGGACAAGGTTTCACTGTCTGGCTGGCCTTGAACTCCTGATCCCCCTGTCTCTATTCCCAAAACCTGGGGTTACAGGTGTGTGCTACAACGCCTAGTTCCCACGTTTCTTGTCTATGGAGATCCTTTAGTCCACAAGGCTGTAAGAGCTGCTAATGGAAGAGAGATTAGGGCTGGACACAAATTCCCACTTGTTCATTACAGTTCAGAGTTCTAGGAGGAGAGGGAAGGTGTGAAGGACAGAGGCTCTCTTCACTATCTTAAACTTCTCTCTCCCCTCAACTTCTCTTGTCCCTTGTTCTGGGCTAGAAAGGATGGCTCTTCACTCGAACTGTGCTATTCACAGAAACATGAGACAGAAAACACTATGTCTGATATGATCTCCATGATCAAGACACAGTAATGAAAGTGTAAAACCTAAACATACTTTAAACCAGTACTACAACCAAAGCCAACCTGCTCCAAACAATACCGAAGAAGCCAGGCTGCAATGCTGGTACCTACCCCCTGGGCTCTTCTTCAAGACCCCGTCCTTTCTGGACTTTGATCCACTGCTCCAACTGCTGCATTGAATTCGTTCTCTGAATGACTCGATCAGCTTCTGTGGCCAGAGCTGCATTTGGGTGGCTTCCTCCTCGGACATCTGCTAAGCTGACATTCGCTGTTTTGCCATCTGAACTATTCACATTGATGGGTCTATAGTGCACATTCTGAGGTGGGCAGGCTGGCCCGCTTTCATATTCCGATGGCAGGGAGTTCAACTTCACACTGTTAATTTTTGTTAATGGTCTATCTTGACCATCCTTCTGAAAGCCATATCTTTCAGCTTCTAAGGCCCTCTTTTCTTCAATTTTGCTTATTTCCTTGTTTTTCTGATTGTTTTGGACCTCTGGCTTAATGAGAACTCTGTGATTGGGAATGTTATTGGTTTCTTTAGTTGATGCACTTTCAGTTGTAATTTTGTCCACTCTGAAAACAGAGGAGAAAAGCATAGTAAATAGACCGAACTGGTGTATATTAACACCTTAGCCTTATGAGAACAAGCAGACTAACAGTCAGAGAGCGAAGCTGACATAGCATCTCACAGCTGTGGCATTATCATGCAAGTGTAACCAGAATGCAAGAAAACACCACCAGGCCAAGTAAACCGAGACAAGCGCCTCATGCCGCTCTGCCTGCTGAAATCTGGAAACAGCACGTGCTGTTTCTCCTCCCCAGCGGACAATCCACAGCCACTTAAAGCAGCCCATCAGCTGAAATGACACTGTGGCTCTGTCATGAAGGTCAGCTCACCTTGAGACAATCAAGAGTCTGGCTGTGGAAGCTGATGCAACAGGGAATTGCAGTCTGATGCCACCAAAGAGCTGAACTTGATGAGTAACGCTTGTTTGTATGTAAGAGGACTGTGTGTAATGTTACTGTGCGGCCCAGGGTGATCCTCTGGACTCTGCCTCTCAAGTGCTGTGGATGCTGACATTACAGGTGTGAGGTGCCATACCCAGACAGCAGGGTTTAGGAGCTCTCAGAGCTAAGCTGCTTATGTTCAGGGGGCATTTTTTTTTTTTTTTTTTTAAAGACAGGGTCTCACTATGTAGGCCTGCCTGGGCTGGAACTCACAGAGATCTGTCTGCTTCCGCCTAGAATTGAGGGCATGTACCACTATGTCCAGGTTCAGTGGGCATCTTTACATACTAGCTGCATTTTTGGGCAAGGTTTAGAAGCTGACATTGTCTTGATTTCCTTTTTGGTAAATACAGTAACTTCAGCAATGTCAGAGGACTTTTATGCGAACTAAATGATAGCTGGCATGGCCCGTACTGACTTTACTGTTGTTCTAGCTTATCAAGTAGCTTGGTGGAATCGCTGTGCCTGGTCCACGTTCATCAACTGTGTGTCTGGGCCACCTGAGGTTACTACTCCATTGCTACAGCTCTTTTTGATGAGAAGTTGTTTTTCTGAGCCAATCATATCTAGGCTTTCATAAAATCAAGCTCAATGTTGGAACCCACAAGAACTTGCCAAGCTCGTCCCATTCAGTGGGAACTCACAGACGTGGCCTGCCTCCTGCATCTCAGCACGCCATGGTGCTCCGGTGAGATCTCAAGGGCGGTACTGCTGTTAAATTCTGTGATGTGTGGAGAACACACATATTCACACATTCAACTCTAAGTGAAGAAATGTAGATTCTACAGATACTATGGACCTGCACAGGCACAAGCAGACACAAACCACTGCTAGATCAGATGTAACAGCAGATACTAGTGGGTTTACAAAGACAGGCTCTGTTAGCCAGGTCGTGGTGGTGCATGCCTTTAACCCTAGCACTTGGGAGGTAGAAGCAGGCAGATCTCTGAGTTCAAGGTCAGCTGGTCTACAGAGTGAGTTCCAGAACAGCCAGGCCTACACAGAGAAACCCTGTCTCAAAAAACAAAAAAACAAAAAACAAAAAACTAGCCAAAGAGGAAACCACTAAAAAACTGACACCCAAAGTTCCCTGACACCTGCAGGGAGAGGCTGTTTGTTTGTTTATTTATTTACTATTTTTTTTTTTTTTTGAGACAGGGTTTCTCTGTGTAGCCTTGACTGTCCTGGACTGTCCTGGACTTGCTTTGTAGACCAGGCTGGCCTTGAACTCACAGCGATCCACCTGCTCTGTTTCCCAAGTGCTGGGATTACAGGCATGTGCCAGGGAGAGGCTGTTTAACACTGAATGCAGAGTATCTCTAGAAATGGAAAACGGAAGTTCAGTCAACAACAGCTACTGTTTTACACTAGAATTGTGATGTTTTCTTCAAAGATTCATCATTGAAGAAACATTAAGGATGCAATGACTCTTCTTTAAATGAACAAAACCGACTCACAAAACCATGGTAATATAAACCACAAAAAATGGATGTGATTTAAGAAAGTGATACTTAAGCCACAAAAGCAAAGACACAGGAAACTAGTATGGCCATTAAGAAAAATGGCAAAGGGGGCATGGTGGCACATGACTGTAATCCCAGCACTCAGGAGGCAGAAGGATCTCTGAATTCGAGGCCACCCTGGTCTACAAAGTGAATCCAGGACAGCCAGGGCTACAGAGAGAAAGCCTGTCTTGAAAAAAAAAAAAAAAGGTAAAGGTTCTTCACAATCAAGAAACAGAACTGCTACTGAAGACAGGTGGGTAACACACACCCGTTACTCAGTGCAGTTACGAGGGTCAGGAGCTCAAGGTCATCCTTCAGTCTGTTCTGAGTTTGAGGCCAGCCTGGGCTACATGAGATTCTGACTCAAAAAAGAAAAGAAAAAAGAATACGATCCAACAATCCTACCACTGGGGACCCATCCCATCAGCATGTCGAGGAGACTCAAGCAATTATCTTCACAAAAGCCAAGGTATATAATGTATACATCAGTGGGTAAAGTCTCTCTCTCTCTCTCTCTCTCTCTCTCTCTCTCTCTCTCTCTCTCTCTCACACACACACACACACACACACACACACACACACACACACACACACACGGCAGCTATATGAATACCCCAGAGATATATATGTTAGTGAAATAAGCCTGATCCAGAAATACCATATCCTTTCATTTACATGTAGAATCCAGTATACTGACCTTCAAGAAACAGAACAGAAAAGTAGTTAGCAAAGCCAAGGGAGGGATGGGGTGGAGTGGGCAGAGAGAGGATAGATAATTGGTGCAGCTGAATAGAAGGCATTTCTATATCTTAACAGCATTGTAGGTCAACTATGGTTGACGATTTTTCAAAATAACTAGTATAGGATTTTAATGCCCCTAGCGAAAAGAAATGATCAAAGCCTGAGATGATAGCTATGCTAATTATCCCAATCTGATCACTGTACACTGTATACATGTGAAATGTCCCATGTGTAATTAATTACTTTATGTATAGTAATATGTATAATTACTGTACATCAACTGACAATAAAAACACAGGGCTGATGTGTATTACGTGACAGAGATGGGGTGCATGGCTAGCACGAGCAAGACCGTGAGCCGGAAGCCTAGCGCACACAAAGAAGAAGCACAGAAGGGATGGAGAGAGAAGGCCCAGTGGTTAAGAGCACTTGCATCTCTTGCAGAGGATGCAGGTTTTGTTATTATTTATACACTATTCTGCCTACATGTGAGCCAACAGGGCAGAAGAGGGTACCCGATCTCACTATACATGATTATGAGCCACCATGAGGTTGCTGAGAATTGAACTCAGGATTTTTGGAAGAACAGCTAATGTTCTTAACTTCTGAGCCATCTCTCCAGTGCCCAGATTTTTTTTCAAAGTTAAAATACGAGGCTACACAAAATGAAAATAATGTGCTGAGAGATGAAAATTATTCAGAGAAAGTATATTAGACTTAGATTTTTGAAAATGCCATCAATATCTACATATCAGGGAACTAAAACATTGTAGTTTCTGGGTGAAATCCTTCATGAATTCAGCAGAAAAGAGTTTTAAAAACTGGGTTGTAGGAGTGTGTGAAGTCTTGAGTGAATGTGTACTCTTTGATATGAGCTGGCCATGTCCACGACAAAGTGAACATAACAAGTAACTCATCCGTGCCATCTCATATTATGAGTTGATACATGTCACTACTTTATTTATTTTAATGTATATGGGCATTCTTTTTTTTTTCCTGGTTCAGCAGCTTTTTATTACAGGGGTAGCATAAGCAACTAAACAGGAAGTACAAGCATCAATGCCTGTAAGAAGTATAAATGACAGTGGCAGAAATAAAATTTGCAAAGGAGAGTTACCCCACTTTGTCTCTGCCTCAAGTTCCTGGAAATACCAAGGTGTTATACAACAGTTCACTGGCACTATTTAAGCACTGGCGAATTCCTATATGGGCATTCTTACCTGCATGTATGCAATGCCTTCAGAGGCCAGAAGAGGGCATAAGATCCCCTGAAAGTGGAGTCACAGAGGGTTGTGAGCCTCTGTGTGGGTACTGAGAATCAAACCTCAGTCTTCTGAAAGACAGCCAGTGCTCTTAATCACTGCGCCATCTCTCACACCCCACATTTTAATCTGTGGTTTTAATTAATTTATTAAATTTTGGTGATAAGATCTCATTGCATAGCCTAGGGCTGGCCCGCAAGTCATGATTTTCCTGCTTCTACATCTCAGGTACTAGAATTATAGGGGTGCACCATCACACCTGGCTCCAGTTTTTAGAATTGTAAGTTCAAAAACAGAAAATGAAAAGAAATTATATTTGAGAAAAGTATAACATGTAATATAGACGATAACATACTCATGAACTAAGTACAGACAACTCTCATTCTGTTTATTCTTGTTGTTGCTGTTATTATTACTATTGTTGTTGTTATTATTATTACTACTATTATCTTGTTTTGAGACAGGGTTTCTCTGCATAGTCCTGGCTGTCCTCAAACTTGGAGATGTACCTGCTGCTGTCTCCCAGGCTCTGGGATGTATGTAAAGGCATATGTGCCATCACACTCAGCTCTCTATTATTTATTGTCAGTGTGTGCGCGTGCGCACGCATGCGTACCATGTGTGTGGGGTCCTCATGAGTTCTGAAGACTAAATCCAGGCCATCAGGCTTTTGAGACAAACACTTTTACCTACTTTGAACACTTTCACTGGCGCTGGCCTGAAATGCCTGACCACCTTGCCGCCACCATCCAAGTGCTGGGATCAGATATCCCAAGGAGTAGGGCTATGGCTTGGCACTGGCCTAGTATAAGCAAGGCCCTAGGTATGATGTCAGCACAGCCACCACCACCACCGCCAACAAAAACCCTAGAACCTGTTTTATTTTCATGCTTGGGGACATGCATGAGGATTTGAGTTTTAAAAATCAATGGTACAAATAAGAGCCAGTGGTGGTGGCACACAAGTTTAATCAGGCGGCAGAGGCATATGGATCTCTGGTTCGAGGTCAGCCTGGTCTACAAAGTGAGTTCCAGTACAGCCAAGGCTACACAGAGAAACCTTATCTCGGGAGGAAAAGAAATTGCAAATATTGTATAAAGTCTCTTTCAGATAACGTGGCAAAAGACTGTTAAAATGTACACTGAAACAGTATGTATGATGCCATGGGGGTGATCTCTAACTGGGAAACACACACACACACACACACACACACACACACACACACACACACACACACACTCCGATGAGAAAAACCTATAAATGTTCAAGTTAGCAGTTTTCTTACATAAGATGTGATTTTAATGATCATTGACTGGAAACAAATTTAATTATATTATGAACCTTCAAATTATAGGAGTTTTTAAGAAGTGTATTCCCCAGCACTTGGGAGGCAGAGGCAGATGGAGCTGTAAATTCGAAGTCAATCCGATCTACACATTGAATTCTAGAACAGCCAGAACTACACAGAGAACCCCACCCCCAAGAGCACATCCATCCAACCTCCATTCTTGTAGTTTGAGAAACATATTCTCTCTGATTAGGTCTGCTTCTGTTTGAGCAGGGGTTTGTGACATCGCTCAGGCTGGCTCCGAGCATCAGACTTCTGCTAGAATGTTGGGTTAAGTGTGTACCACGGCCAGAGACAGCTCAATGGGAAACGTGCTGGCTGTGATCACTGGAACCCATGTAGTGACAGGAAAGAACTGATTCCTGAAAGCTGTCCTTGTGCCTCCCACAAACACTGTAGCACAAGCATGTACACACGTGCAAAAAAGGTGTGTGCTGCCATGTCTAGTAAACTAATTTTCAGTATAATGAAGAATATTAACATGACCCATTATTTTCGAGCAGGGAAGAAAATAAACAACTCTGGGATCCATTTTTAGAAAGAAATCTGAGTACCAGTCTTAAAGTAAAGGCACAACTCATCAAGAAGTAGATACATTTAGAAATAATTGAAATGTTCTATAAACTATTTTATGGAGTTAATAATAATAAAATAATCAGAATAACCAGAAAATATTAACAAAATACAACTCCTCAGAATTCCTTAGTTATTTATTTACTTCCCAAATACCAATACAATATGAAACCAAAATGAAATTAACTTCATGAAATTAAATTCTACAATTTGGGATCTTAAAAAAAAAAAAAAAATCTACCCTGAGCACACAGCTCTGCCTTGTAAGGTAGTAAAAGGATGTACTCACCGGAAATTAAAGGTAATTCTGTAAGAAGAAAGAACATTCAGTTTGAACGTTAGGGTTCTAGAGTTACCGCAGTACACTGACAGGTGAAATGAGGCAAGAAGAAAGGTGAAATAAAAATGCAGGTCGGGTTTTGAACTGACAAAGGCACTGCAGACCACGCACTAGGCCTGCCTGAGAGAAAACCATGCACTACGACAATGGCATTTGCAAGGCAGGAGGACAATGAAGATGGGAGGCACTGCTGCTTTCCCACAGGGCTGTACCTTCTCACAGGTTCTGTCTGCACCAGGGCAGCATCTAACATGGCCTTCATCCACAGCTCCATTTCCTTTCCTGTATCGGTGCAGAAATAATAGGTCCGCATGTTTGGATGGGCTGCCTGAGTGAAAATGACACCATCACTTTATCATGAAAGGATTCTGAAAAAGAAAAGGAAAAGTGGCTCCTTATCTGATCATTACTATGAAATTTCAAAGCAGACTTGTCTTTAAGTAAGCTGTAGACTTGACTTAAGAAAGGCACAGCACAGTTAGCCTCTTACTGTTTCTTCAATGCATACATTTCAAAGCTACAAAAACATGTGTTCTAGGAAGGATGCTCAAAACACACATGTGGGCTCTGCCTTACTCACTCAGCTCTAACCATCTTAACTTGCAACAACCGATGATTCTCATTCAGGGGTAATGCTTCTAGGCAGACATGGCACTTGGGAGGCTGGGGCATTGCTCTAAGGTCAGCCTCAAGTGCATGGTGGGTTCTAGGATGATCCAGAGTGGAGACGCAGTCTCAAAGAACGAAACAACCCAACACAAAAGTAGGGTATGCTTTAGTGTAACCAAAAACATTCTCCCTGCTTGTCAGCAGCACCTTTAGTCTTTAAAGGCAGATGCTGTTTATGTCCCTCATGGATGCTGCATGGACACTTAGGAATAAGCGATTCCAGTGGCATCACTCGGTTTTTCTCCTCCCAGTTTTTCTTTTCAGGTTTCCAAGCTAAAATGCAAGCACCTACACACTGAGATGGTGGAAATGACTGGTGGGGTTTCCTTTATGGTGCTCTTTTAAATCAGGAAATCAGAAGGGAAACAAAATGAAGGCACTGGCGAGACTGGTGCTGTGGGGAGCACTGCACAGCCATGGAAAGACACAGAAGGCAAGCTGGGGAAGGCGGGGCTGACACCAGGAAGGAGGACACAGTCTCAGTGCCCAGTAAAAAACAAATCCTGTGGTCATTTCCCGTTAGACACTGAAGACTCGGCCAAGTGAGCACTGGCCACTGCAGCCCAAGCGAGGTGAGGGAGCTAGGCAGCTGGTCGGCTAAGGACTGAACTAGCGCTCCACATACACAGCACACCTAGCCCACAGGCACAGTGAGGACCGTGATGTCCTAATTAGCACAGCTCCATGGTGACATTTGGGGAAAACGGGTGAAGACCACTGGCCACATCAGTGATCAGGGGCAGGAACTGGGCTGGTGGTGAGAAGATCCTGTCCGGCCTGGAGACACCACCAGCACAGCCACTGAGTCACAGCCACCCCCCACAACTGCGTCCAGAAACTCTTGCTACTTACCAAGCTGCCATAAGAGTAGACTCAAAGCCAACAAATGCAGTCACACAGTAGCTCAAAATTTAGGGGAAACACCACAAAAGAAAAGTTGAAACACTAATTACTATTGTTAACAGGCAAAAGAAAACCAACATCAAACTAATAGTTACAGAGAAACTGTACCAGACCTCTGTGGCCACTTCTGTTGCTATTTTAACATTGCAGATAAAAAAATTTTTTTTTCTTCAAATAACTATTCCTACTACTTTTTAAGTTTGTATGTGTTGGATTTTTGCCTGCATATAAGTCTGTGTATACATGTATGCAGTGCCCTCAGAGGCCACTGGATCCCCTGAACTGGAGTTACATCAGCCCTCACAGAATGCTTTTACTTTCTATACTGCAGTCATTCCTTCTTTTTCCTTTTTAAAAGAATCTGGGAGTCTGCACAAAATGTCCCTCAAAGAGAATAAATTCAATAAACATTTGCTAAATTTACTAACAGATGAAAAGAAAAATTTGTTTTTCTTTTTTTCTTTGTTTGTGTTTTTCGAGACAAGGTTTCTGTGTGTGGCCCTGGCTGTCCTGGAACTAGCTCTGTAGATTAGGCTGGCCTCGAACTCACAGAGATCCGCCTACCTCTGCCTCCCAAGTAGTGGGATTACAGGTGTGCACCACCATCGCTTGGCCAGATGAAAAATTTAAACCTATGGCTAAGTGTTTGTATCGTGCAGCTCTAGACACATATGTTACATGTACATTACAAAGTTCTTATTTGAAATCAAATTTTTAAAATTTATTTATTTATTTATTTTTGTGATGCTGGGAGCTGAGTTGAACCAAGGCATTATGCAGAGGAGCCACTCTGCCACTGTGGTACAGTCTAGCCCCCAGCTTTACTGTTTCTCCCTCCTCCAGGCTACCTGCTTGCTGTGCTAGTTCACTCAGACCTAAAGCTACTTCCTTGCCCTCAGGCCTTGCTCTAGTGTCACTTCTCACCAGACATAAGCCTTTGTTTTCCTCCTCTTTTAGCTCCATGGTTAATAATAATGCAACATATTAATTAGCAGAAGTGATATAACAGTACAGTGCTGAATATTCTTTAAAATGATTATTAAAAATATAACCAGGGGAAACAAACAAAAAAGAAACCCCAAACCCAAGCCAGGTCACCTCTGAAATTTACTTTAACCATAACCCTAAAAGCAAAGAAAACAGCATTTAAAACAAAAACAAAAACTTGCCACCAAATTAGCATGAAAGTGTACTCTCACAAACAGCAATAGCACAAGCGAAGCCTGACCGATGGTCGCAGCAGGGCCTCAGGTGGCTTGCATTTAAAGGTGTGACGTGGGTAGTATATACTTGAGAATGTCTTTGAGGCTGTCCTAAAACTCTGTAAATATGTCCTGTTTACAACTCTTCAGGGTTGTCTTCTGCAGCCATGTGTAGTGCTTCAGGCTTTTAATCTGAGCACTCGGAAGACAGAGACAGGCAGATCTCTCTGTGAGTTCGAGGTCAGCCTGGTCTACAAAATGAGAGTCTAGGACAGCCAAGGCTACACAGAGAAACCCTGTTTCAAAAAACCAAAACCACCCGAAACAGATTTGTCTTCTGCAATACTCTTCCCAAATGACAAAATTTAAATAGTAACGGAAAGAACCCTGATCAGTAAGACATCTAACTAGGCACAGTCATCCATGATGCTCAGTCTGCCATGCTTTATGGAGAAACATTTGAACACAGTCCAGAGTATGTTAGCATGGGCTTCCTAAAAGGACAGCATTTTCTGACAAGACAGTAACATCATTAACCAATATGCTTTATTTTTATTTTTACATTTTACTTTATTTTGTGTGCATGGCTGCTTTGCCTGCAATGGAGGCTTTGGCACTGAAGTCAGACAGTTGTGAGCCATCATGTGGGCACTGGGAATTAAATCTGGGTTCTCCCGAAGTGTAGCCAGTGCTCTTATCCACTGAGTTATATCTCTCCAGCTCCACCAATACACTTTAACTGTAAACATCATACCAGTTTTTTTCTTTTTACAATGGTTTATGGATCAATATCTGCTTGTTAATGTTTCCAGCACAGTGCACTCGTTTCCTTACCTTAAAAGCGTATTTGCGGCTGATGTGGTCCTCAGCAGTAAGCATGGCTATCTGAAAACTAGGCAACAGGATGCTGCCCAGCACGCCCTCTTCCTTCTCATCTAAAAGAGAAGTTGGTATTTCATCACACTTTTTGTTCTTTGGGAATTCTGCCACTTGCCCCAAGTTCTAATGTACGCCATGCTCCAGTTGGTCACATCACAATTTGTATGAGGACATTTAGGGAGGTGGGAGCAGGAATCCAAGGATATGCTAAGTAGCTTTGTTCACATGAAAAAAGATTTTCAACTAAGCCATACAAATTGTACAACTTAAAAGCTATGGAGTTTTAGGTTTGTCTTTGCTAGTAGCTGAGATACATAGTGAAGCTGAAGGCTTGAGTGACAGACCTACAAAGTAAGCATATAAACTACACTGAGGAAAATCACTGGACATTCACCTCCCACAAGGAATCTGCGGCTTGAGGATGTTTGAGAAACTTGTTACACACTGTGTTGCTAGCATTTTTACCTGTTGAGCTACTTTGCTGAACCGCTTCTGCTTTTGTTTTTTGTTTTGTTTTTAAACAGGATTCCCTCACCCACCCCTATGAGACAGGGTTTCTTTTTGTAGACTTGGCTGTCCTGGAACTCACTCTGTAGACCAGGCTGACCTCAAATTCACCGAGCTCTGCCTGCCTCTGCTCCCACTCTACTGTAACATGTGCATGCCTATCCTCACATCATATATACATATCAATAATAAATAAAAACATGCACCTTACAGGAACAAAATCATTGCAAAGAATTTGATTTGGTATTCCTTTTGTTATAAATTATTATTATGAAAATTTTGTTCTAGAAATAAATTACGAATAGTGAACATTTTCTTGCTATCATATTATACTCTACAAATTGTCAATAAATGTACTGGAAAAGGAGGAAAATACAGACAATTAGGTCATGGATAATTCTGGAGACAACTCTTAACTTTTCTCCAAAGAGGGAAACTCAATGATGAAAATTATACATTAAGCCTGGTGCTAACTAAAGACAGACGACACCACAGGTGATGCTGGGCCAATGGCTCTAGACAAAATGAAATTGTATAGGTTTGGTAAATTCTGATTTATCAGTATTCCTCAACCACAATTTACTGGGAAGTGAAGTGATGAAAATAATCCTAGTAGAAGACTAATATACATATTTGTCATTTTAGTAGGTGACCACAGAACCTTGCCACACATCTTTTGTATAATCCAAAGGTAAATTTAAAAACCACAGAGAGGGGACTTCTGGGTAAGATGCAGGAGTAGACGCTGCCTGCATGTGATCCCATTAGTACGATTCACCGAAGACAGAATAGACTACCACAGGCAAGGAAAGAGGAAGAGCACTGACAATCCACAGGAAAGAAGAAAGATAACACAGCTCCAGCTGAGAGCCGGGAAGTAGATGCCTCACCCGGAAGCAGTGAGTTAGCTCCTCTGAGTGGTCCTGGGGACTTACCCTCAAGAGCAGGCTGTGCAATAAGCTCAGTAAAATCAAAGCAATAACCAAACTGCAGGATCTGCAACTCACATCCCAGACTCACGAGCAAGTTAGAAAAGCAAGACAATACGACTCCTCCAAGGGATCACAATGCCATTACCCAACACAAAGACAGTGATGCAGGCAAATGCTGCAAGATTTCAAAGGTAGTAAAATTGATCTATTACCTCGAAGATGGTACAAACAAGTAGATAAACTCGTTCTAGCTACAGGGAGGCTAGTCAGTGATGCAGAGAAAGAGTGAGCAATGTGCAAGAAAGTTAGGCAGGAAAAAAAAGTGGAAAGCATCACTAGTAGTCTTGGCCAAGCTGGAGAAAGAATTATCAGGAATGAAGGACAAGGTCTACGTTAGTCAATTAACGCTGACAACCACATACATGAGCATGAGCACAATGTCCAAGAACCATAACACAACCAAGAGGCAGAGCCTGGAAACCACGGGGGCCTCAACAGAATTCGTAAACATTACATTTCTCATCCTTGCTTTTAAGTTATAAAGGTTTGATATAAATTAACACTAGTCATCAAATCTGTTGTTTGTAACTATTTTTACTGTGATGACTATTTCCTGTTTCGCAGAAGCTTTACTTTAATGTAGTCACATTTCCAAAAAGTCACTGTTGGCATGTAAGCGGCCTGCCCCTAGGTTGCTTAGCAACTTCTGACATCATTACCTGCCTGCCACTGGGTATGCACCAGAGGCCCAGGATAAAAGGACAAACCGGCCATCGCCATCCATCACTCTCTTGCTTTGTCTCTTACTCTTTCTCTCTTGTACTTTCTCTGTCTCCCTAGGGCACCTGTCCCCCTTTCCTCCTCTCCCCATGCTTCTACAGTCACTGCCAAGGCCAGTGTCTGAGAGCTGCCCCCAATGATCTCTTCTGTATGTGTTATGGTTCTAGGACTCATGTTCAGGCATTTTGTACCTTGTAAATTGAGTTCTATAAATCTCATTTATTGAACAGATTATCAGTTTCCCCATATTGTCCTCTTAGTGTCCTTGCCAAAACTTAGTTGACTATATTTGTTCAGGTTTATTTCTTGGCTATGAATTTTGTTCCACTGTTCTGTTTTTAATGCTGCTTTTTTTGGGGGGGGGGCGAGGTATTTCAGGTCAGGGTTTCCCTGTGTAGCCTTGGCTGTCTTGAACTCATTCTGTAGATTAGGCTGGCCTCAAACTCACAGCGATCTGCCTGCTTCTGCCTTCCTGAGTGCTGGGCCTGGTTGTACATAGCTGTTTTAGTCACTATTACTTTTTAATATAATAGTAAATAAAAAATGCTTCTGCTTAAAAAAAAAAAAAGATTCTATAGGGTAGGAACTAAGAAAAAAAAAAAAAAATGAGAAACACACTATATCAGAAAACTCCTGAAATCCAGAGAAAGAAATGAATAGCATTTAGAGTTCCAGAGGGACATCACCAGAGAAAAACTTTTCTATGGCGTAGTAATAGCTAAGATGTTAAAAACACAAAGCAAAAGGAAAACGATTATACCAACAAATCTAAGCTTGTGAGAATAACATCAGCCTTCTAATAGCAGTCCTAAAAGGAAAGCACAAAACCACATTCAAGCTGTGAAAGACAGTAACTGCCAACCAAGACTGTTGCATGCTGCAAAGGTATCTTTTAAAATGATGGATGCTATGATGGCTTCAACCATCCTAACTCTGGCTCCAGGGGCAGCTGACAACCTCTTCTGACCTGTGTGGGCACCAGGCATGCACATAATGCATGCACAGGTGAGGGAAAACATTCATTACCCATCAGTCTCCTAGTGCTAATGTTAGAGAAAAGGAAAAACAAAGACTAGGCTGAAGAAGACTAACTGTTGTCTCGAGATGGAGAATCAGAGGACGGAAGTCAATCTATTGAGCAAATAGAGGTTGAAAATAACAGTGTAGTTCCACCGATTCCTGGTAAGGTAGGAGTTCAAACCAAAATCAGAAGACAAAAGGAAAGCTAACTACATAGAGCCAAGAGGGAGAAGCCAGGGAGAGGGCTCAGTGGTTAAGAACACTTGCTATGCTTGGTTCCCTGCACCCACATATGGCAGCTGACAACTGTCTATAACTTCTGCTTTCCTTGGGCACCAGGCCCACATGTGGTGTACATTCATACGTGTATGCAAAACGTCATGCACAAAAGTATGTGCATCTTAAAAAATACAACAAAAATACAGAGGAAGGAAGTAGAAATTCAAAACTAGTCTGGACTAGGCCAGACACAAAAAACCCAAAATGAGATAGATAGATAGATAGATAGATAGATAGATAGAGTGTGTGTGTGTAACACATGGTGGTCCCAAGTAGACCGTTCTCTCCAGAGTGACGCTGCCATATAAGGAAGAGCAGGCTGAAGCGATCTGAAATCCACCCTCCTGACCATGTGAGCTTGTGAGGACAAGGACAACGGATGCACGCAAGGTGCACAGACTCACTGTCAGCCAGATTTAGGAAATATGTGTATAATACACACACATACACATATATACATATGCACATATAATTCCTGTTTTTCATTCTCCAATCCATTATAATGTTCACTTGTATAAAATCATATCTATGGGCAATCTATAAACCCACAGCTAGATCTGACAAAATTAAAATATGAAAATCTTAGCTGGCTGTGATGATCATGCCTATAGTCCTAGACACTATGAGGCTGATGCAGGTTCACTGGCTCTAGGCCAGCTCAGGTATAGTGTATTATGTCATCTCTAAAAAAAGGTACCCAACCAAGGACTCATCTGTTAGGTACTGTATTCAAAGGGAGAGCAAGAGAGTGATGATTCTCTTCACACAAATCAGAAAACAGGAAATAGACCAAACCCAGACCAGTCTTCAGCCAGCTATGGTGATGCAGACCTTTCATAACAGCACTTGAGAGGTAGAAGCAGGTGAATCTCTGTGAGTCGAAGGTCAGCCTGCTCCACATCGAGTTTCAGGCTAGCCAGGGCCACACAGTGAAGACCCTGTCTCTAGTCTGCCTGGAGCTCTCTCTTGTCTTTTGCTGTACTCTAGAGACTCTGAGCCTTGGGTCAGTCAAGAAAGGCTTTCTTGACGTTATCTGCTCATTGTAAACAGCAGGAGCACTAAGGTCTTTTCTCTTAGGACTCATCCAATGCTTAGCATACACTGCAGTTATGAAGTATGGTGCTCGAGCACTTGATGGACTCACCTCTATAATAAAAAAGGCAAAGGTCAGAAAGCACAAACCAGCGTTTCTTCCACAGCTTCATGCCGGTACTGTCCTGCATTAAATAACAGATTTAAGATACTTTTGATATACATTTTTGATATGCATGTACCATAGCCTAATTAAAAGACCTATTACCAAGTTCTGATTTGCTACTTGCACAGCCAGGTGACTACAGCACATTTCAAAAGGCCAGAAAGACCAAATGTCTCTACCATAGAGAGATGACGGGACATTTGAGGCTGCAGACATGCTGCCTGTGATTTGATCATAACGCTTACGCATATGAAAATGTCATATGGTTCCTAATAAATAAGTAAAATTCTCATATGCTGACAAAGAAAGTTCAAATAAAAATTCCATTGACTGGTATTATGTTAATTATGGTGGTCCCAAGTAGATCGTTCTCTCCAGAGTGACGCTGCCATATAAGAAAGAGCAGGCTGAAGCGATCTGAAATCCACCCTCCTGACCATGTGAGCTTGTGATGGCGAGGACAACGGATGCACGCAAGGTGCACAGACTCACTCTGTCAGCCAGATTTAGGAAATATGCTAATCACCAATGAGAAGCAAATGCACTGAAATTATTTGACAGGTAAGATATTAAATGAATGCGTGTGCAAAACCTTAGTACACAAATTTAGTGAATAAACACTCCTTCCATCTACAATTAGGTTTTACACATCCTGCAGAAGACTGTTTCCCCTCTGACTAATGCTAAGTGACCTACTTCACAGACCTACCTGGCTTCAAACAAGATCACACGTAAAACTAAAAATTACTTTCCCATATTTAATAAGCAAGAATTCTGGAAAAAATAGGATGCCCTCAAAATGCCAGACTTGCTTAGATGTCTGCATTAATACTTTTTAGCATATTTCTAGTTAATCTAACCGTGACCTTAAAATGATAGCGATGAAATATGGGTAGAAAGCTGGGCGTGGTGGCGCACGCCTTTAATCCTAGCACTCAGGAGGCAGAGGCAGGTGGATCTCTGTAAGTTCAAGGCTGGTCTACAAAATGAGTCTAGGACAGCCAGGGCTACACAGAGAAACCTTGTCTTGAAAAACCTAAAACAAAAACCAACCAACCAAACAAACAAACAAAAAACCCAAACCAAGCAAACAAAAAGAAATACAGGTAGAAAAAAGTCCTAAGTGTAAAATATTTGTCTTTTAAAATGAACAGTAACTCCAAAGGAGAAACCAAAAACCAAAGGGACGTGTGTGTGAATGGTCTATATAATTTTCAGTCTTAATTATACTTGTTCTTTGGAACAGAAAAGAAAGCCTTGGCTGTCCTAGAATAGATATGTAGACCCCCCAGGCCTCAAACTCAGAGATCCAGGGCTAGAGAGATGGCTCAGTGGTTAAGAAGAGCATTGGCTGTTCTTCCAGAGGACCTGGGTTCAGTTCCCACGCCCCACATGGCAGCTCACAACTGTCTGTAACTCCAAGATCTGACAGCCTCACACAGACACACATGCAGGCAAAACACCAATGCACATAAAATAAAAATAAATAATTAAAAACAAACAAACAAACAAACTCAGAGATCCACCTGCCTCTGCCTCCTGAGTGTTGGGAGGCATGCATCACCACACCCGGCTAACTATGAATTTTAATGAAGGAATGTTATTAGGTCTACCAAAAGCAATAACTGGCTATGAAACTGATCTGCAAGGTCACTAAGTCATTGATGTAATTAAACAACTTTTCCTTGTCTTTGGAATTGAACCCAGGGTGGCTTTGAACTCTTGTCCATGCCTCCGGAATGCAGAGATTATAGGCATGGGCTACTGAACTTGGTTGAAAGTGCTTTTAAACATGGGGTAACCACAGGTTTTGGGGACTCTACTGAGACATGCAGCATCTATGAGATGTGCCAATGAGGTCAGGTAACTGGTATGATGCCTAGGGTAAGGGAGAAGAAAAGCAGGTAACAGTTTGGATGCTGCGTATGTCATCTCAGTCACTGGTAGCCATCTGTCTGTAAATGAACCCTAGTTACTAAAACCCTTAGTCATCAACTTTCCAGCCAGGAGGACTTTAACCCTGCTTCATCCAGGTGTCTGAGAATGGACAGAAAGGCATACCTGCTTATACAGCCAGCCGCGCCTGACCACAGGCGCATTAGGATTCCTTTTAATTGAATTAGACCTTTTTCCAAAATTATGAACCTTTTTGGAGGCCCGTGATGTCTAGACAGGAGAAAGCAGGACATAACATGTAGCGTTAAGGGCTGGAACTTTAATGTCTTCATTTTGCAATTTTTACCTTTTACAGATTTCTCTGTTACTTGCAGGAAAAATTACAATTCCAGTTTTGCTTGCTTATTTCAAGTATAAGAATTGTACACAACGAAATGGGATTTCTAGGCTACTATACTGATTTTCCCTCTAAAAGTCTGGCTTAGTCAACGGAATGTGCATTCCCTCATATAAACATCCATAACGTTTGCAAAATTACTGAATATCTCAGCTCAACATCTAAAAGAAACGTAGGTCATTAAAATTTCATTAATTTATATTTGAAGCTATTCTTTATGTCAATTACTGCCAATAATTAGTTGTAGTACCATGCAATAATAAAAATGTAATTATTATTTTCTAATTCCAATTTTTAGTCTATAACGAGTAATAGCAAAAGATACAAACTAGTACTTATAACCAACTAAACATGAGCAGAATAGCTTACCCTGCCCACGGGGCTCATGGGATGCCCTGTGTAGTCTGAAGCCATGTTGTAATTGGAAGCTTCATTTATCATACTGATGGGTCGCTCCTTTTTTTCTTCAGATGTCATGGCTGCAACAGTCCTGAAAAAATACCAATGCTACAGCCTGCTGTCCATGTGAATTGCTTCACAGCAGTGCTCCCTAAGGGATGAAGGTACCCTTCTTTTAAATAGTTTGACAGTCGGTATCATAAAGTAATACTTAAGTTTATCACCACTTTAAGTAAAACCAACACTTCTACTGCTAGCCCAATGTAAGTCAGTACCATATTTAAATAGGCACTATTGCGGATATTCTTTTTGGTAACCCAAGTGGAAAAAAAATCAATTACAAGGGTTTGAGCTGTGTGACACTAGTCACAAAGGACTGAGCTCAATCCTATACCCCTGCATTTGCATACACACACACACACACACACACACGCACACGCACACGCACACGCACGTACACAACGTTATTTATTCTAGTGTTAGAAATAACTAACAGCTATGAACAGCTCTATGACATGTAATGGTAGGAAATGGAGGGGGAGATGTGGCAACAAACAAAAATGTATGGAAAATGGTTAATGCTCACAGCCCCAACCTGAAGGGTGAGAAAACAGCTCACTCAGCTGACCAAAGTTTGCAAGTTTCTTTCGCTGACATCCTGAGCTCTAGAGCTGAGAGTCAGAATTTAAGTTCCCATGAAATAGCTTCTAAAATTACATTCCTCAGGAAAAGAATTAGATCATGTTTCTCTGCAGTGTTACATGTGAGCACACATGAGAAGATAAAGTGTAAAGCTGAGTCCCACAGCCCCGTGTGACCTGCTCAGAGCAGGCACTCCACAGGACTCTACTTACTGATCATTCACAACAAAGATGCAGTTGTCCTGGGATGGCTGTCCTGTGACCGGATGCTTGCAAGTCACTTTCCTTTCATTGTGGCTGAAAATAAATAAACAAATAAAAGAAGAAACAAGTTACGTATGTCTACAATCACAAACATTTTTCTAATAGTCTAGTACCAAAGCACCCACCTTAAAATTCTGACATTAGAGTCATTGAACAAACACATGGAAGTGCAGCACACAACAGTATTAAGAAGCCCACCTCTCATTTGGTCTGAGACTTCAGCCCCGTTTCCTCACTATTTCATAAGCAAAGTCCCATTGACCAGGCTAGTTACCACTGTATCTTGTAGTCACAAATGAGATACAAACAGAAAGAACGAGCATTTACCAGCCTCCTTTAACCTGGGCACAACTCTGGCACATTTCAGAGAGCAAAAGCTAAGTCATGTATGGGACAAAGTTAAACAGCGCAGGGACATCAGCACACGAAATTCCCATAACACTTCCATCAAGTGGCATATTTAAATTAATTTATCCATTAGCAGCTTCACAGAAGTATGTAGTACATTTGGTCACACTCACTAGCCTCACCTCTCTTACCTCCCCCCATCTGTGTTAATATACAGAATTCTTTAACAGATACCTACTTGGTCTTGTGAGAGGTAGCAGGCCTCCTGCTAGTAGCTCCCAGGCACTGTCTTTTTAGTACAAAGGAGGTTATATGATCCCAACCAAAGATAGGCAGAGAAGTCAATGATTCCCAGACCCTCCTGGGGGCTACCAAAATGAGCCTCCCACTTACCTGCCAACCCCATGCTCACACTGTATTTGTCATTCTTTCCCACAGCTCATCAGGTTTGTGTTGGGCTATTACTTCCACAAGCTCAAAACCAGACCAAGACTACCCGTGGTTTTGCTACAACCCGTGTTTGGCAGCGTCTTGTACAGAGGTTCACAGACTAGAGAATGAACTGAGCATGGCACAAATCTAGTGTTTGCTTACACATTTTTTTTTTTTTTAAATCTGTGGAAAACCCCTACAAATGCAGAAAACTATCTAGCAGACACAGCCACCAAAATTGACAAAAGCATCTGGATACATCTCCAATATCCACCAGTTACTTTTAGTTCATTGGCTATTTATGAAACCCACCCACCCAAATGATACAACTTCATATTCAGTTCCAGAAAACTGTTTTAACACTTGCCAGTAACATGTTTGCTGAAGCCCTTCCAAAGATGCCCACCTCCTCAAACAAACTGAAGTTCCCTTTCAAAGGCAAGAAGCGTATCACAGCATCCTCGGCTTTTGCTAATGTGCAACAGTACTGTCAACTCCATGAGACTTCATCTTTATTCCTCTGTCACGAAGGAACATTTTGTTCCTAAACCACTTTCTCCACCAACTCTGGGCTTGCCACTGCCTGCTTCTCTGTCTCTGCCTCTCTCCCTCTCTCTCTGTGAGTTATGCAAGTCCCCCTGTGCACATGTAGGACTTCTAGTGCATTCTTACTCTGTTGCTCTCTACTTTATTATTTTGAGACAGTCTCTCTGAATCAGAAGCTTACTGTCTAGGCGGGGCAGCAACCTCTTTGAATCAGTCTTTTTTTTCCTCCTAAAGTTGGGGTTATTGGCATGCTCACCCATACCCAGCATCTGCATGTGTGCTTTGGGAACTCGGGTTGTCATGTATGCAGATGCATGCAGAATAAGTGCTCTTGGCTCCAGCCGTTTCCCCACCCTCGGTATGTTTAAATTCTGGGCTACTGCTGAAGGTCGGTGCTGGAGCATGTGCTTAGCATGCTTGAGGCTCTGGGCTTGATTCCTAGGCACCACTCAAAAAAAACACCAAACATAACTTGTCAAGAATCTGTTGTTCTTCATGAATAAAAACAGAAAAGTAAAAAAAGACACATTTTTTGTATGTTGTTTAAATGTAAATTTGTGTTTCTAAGAGAAGTCTTACAAACTGGGATAAAATTCAGGTCTTGAAACAAAACAAACCTACAGTTAGGGAATTAATGAGTTACCTTTTGGGTTGAAATTCACAGACGCAAGGGAGGAAAGCCACACTTTCCTAAAGGTGATGGCAGGTACTTCCTACTGTCCCATGCTTTCCTTTAAAATGTCTCTTTGTAGATCAAGAGCAGAAGCTCTTGGTGGTGTATATGTGTGTGTCTCCCAGAAGACATCTTCCGAATGTTATAACCAGAGGCTGTTATCTCCTGGGAGGAGCCCATAGGATGCTCAATATTTTGTTATGTGCAGGAGACTGGTCCACATCTAAGCACCCCCTAGAAGGTTCCAGTGCTGAGGGAGGGCAGCTGGCCTTGCACCACCACAGCCCTTGACAGTGAGCTTCCCTGAGTAGGAAGCATCATGCCTTTCCCATCCAGCATTTCCCTAGACACAACAGAGTGATATAAACATTTTTATCAAAATACCCCACACCCACATGACCAACAACATAAAAAAACATACACTTCAAATATGAGCTCTAATAAAATTATGGGATGAGATGAAGAAAGCCTTTCTACTAATGACTGCGTGTTAAATTTCAAGTTTTTTTTTTTTTTTAAACCTTTATTGTGTATGTGTCCATGGATAAAGAAGTCAGAAGGAACTTGTGGGAACTCATTCTCTCCTCCTGAGGTCCAGGGATTGAATTCGGGTTCTCAGGGTTGGTAGTAAGTGTCTTGACTCACTGAGCCATCTCCCAGGCCCACAATTTCTACTTTGTAAAATGATACATACCAGAATAAATCAAAGAACGACCTCACTCTTAAGACTGCTAGCAAATAGAAAACATTGTTATAAATCCTGCTATCCAGTGAGGCCCACAGTGTACAGATCATTAGAGTATAAAAGCCAACCAAGAGCAGCAGATTTACACAAGTGAGTACATAATCATTTCTTTGAATCAAGCATGGGGCATGGCCAGGGATGGGTGTCGGAGGGGTAGTGCTTGTCCAGCCTGCACGAGGCCATAGGCCCAATCCCTAGAATGTCATATCCTTAGTTTTTGCCCTGTTCCTTTCACTTGAGTACTCTATTAGGCCCAACTGGCCACCATGTTCCTGAATCATGCATACATAAGTTCAGAGTGCAGTTTTTCTTGGTATTTACTTTTCAGGTTAGCCAATGCTCCACAGCTATTCTTCTCCACAGTCCCATCGGTCAAACAGGCCAAAGTCCATGCCTAATCCACTAACAGCAGAAAAATAGCATGGTTATAAGTCTGCACAAACCACAAATAACTCATATGGAGGAGAATAAATAAATGAGAGTATATTGTAGTATCTAGGAAGAAAAGGGTAAGGCTTTTCTTTTCTCAGACACATCAGCTTTCCATATGGTGTAAAGAAAACATAGTGATAGCAGATTATAAACACTGCATGTTCTATAGGGTAAAAGAAGGCAGTTTTGCTTGTTTCTTTCTTGAAGAAGTTTTGGGAAGGTCAGGAAGATGATTTAATTTGAACATAAGATTTCTTGAGGCTTTCATCATAGTTTCAAAAATGTTGTAATATTTTGGTCAATAGCTATATTCTGGTTATTCTTAGTACTGTAACTGTTTCTTGTAGAAACATTTGCTTGTTGTATTTAGAAAAAAATATTTCATGGTGTGTTCATCTGATTTCTGTGGCTATAACAAACTATCTGAGATTGTTAATAAGAGAAAAAAAAACCTTTATTCTTGCCCATAATTTTGGTGATTCAGTTAATTAGCAGACTGTTTCCAATGCTTGGAGACTTTGAGGCAGTACATCATGGTGAGAGCACTGTTGAGCAAGCTCTACTCCCATGCTGCTGGGGCCCTGTTGCGTCAGTCCCTTTGTGGAAGCATGTTCTCGGTGGCCTAAGGACCTCGTGAGAGGCCCTACCTCTCCAAAGTCCACTGCCTTTTAATAGTGTCATTCTAGGGACAAAGTCTTTAACATGTGGGCCTCTGAGGGACACTCAGCATCCAAACTACTAATACAAAGGGGAGTCACTTTCCATCTAAGCAGCAAATTTTGAAACCACTGCTAATACGCTGCCAATAACAGCTAATATGAGTACTGGAATACAGACTGCAGCCAAACGAAGCAAGCTGAGTCTTATGTAACCCACTAGGAAAAAAAAGTTTAAAAGAGTATGTGTTTTAGAAAACTGTCTAAAACATTTTGTCTGGTTTTTATTAGGCTCAGATGTGAGCCCACATGACCTATGAATCATCTCAAGGGAAAGAGAAAAGGATCGCACATGCGGCTTGGCAGCTGAAACAGACAACTCTTCTGGTAGGCCTGCTAACAAAGGCAGCATCATGCCTTCGACTATTACAAGGACCCAACCCACAAGTCACCACATACCTGCAACAGTGTGAGCAGGAGGCAGAAAGCCTGTGGCAACCACAGAAGCTATTCTGTTTCTCAGGTAGGTAAGAAACCTGCAGCCAGCAGCTCAGACATGTGCTTGCAATTCATTTTGTGTCTACTCAAATGCAAGAGTACCAGCTCATATGTTTTTTTCTTCCCCCAGTTTAGTTTATAGCTCAAGGATGTAACAAGACACCACAAGGCAGTTATATTTTCTGGCTTGATTTGAAGTTGGAGAGATTTTTACCAGTAGAAGTCATATAATAACTGCCATCATTGACACTCATTCAAATGTAATTAGCTTTAAAAAACATGCCTATGGTAGCCAGTTAGTTATTAAATTGATGGACTCTATGCTGACTCAAAAATAATGTTTATACGATTATTAAATGGAAAATTTGCTAATGCTTTATATAGAAAGCTATTTATTTTCATTTTAGTAAGAAGGAAGAAAATATTATTTTAAAGCCTGGCTGACATAATAACTGTTTTAGCAACTTATTTACAAACTAAAAATATGCTGGCATAGGAAACTGGGCCTACAATTAAAAATATTTTAGGAACAACAACAGCAGCAACAACAACAAAAGCCAAAAAACCCCACAGAAGTCCCCTGATTTTCTTGAGAGAAACCCAATTCTTAGGCCTTGGTTATGTGGGAAAACAACCATACAGTTAGCAATGAGAAGGATGTAATTGTTTAAAAACACAAGAAGTATACATTCAGTTCTAAATGCCACTTGCAACTCAGCCCTAAATGCTTCCAGACATCCCGCTAACCTCAGGGATTCATGCAGTCTCCTCGGTGTTTAACCCTTTACTTCTCTCCACATTTAGAAAACAGATCACCTCGGCAATCTTGGGAAAAAAGAGGGAGGTGCATGTGTGTGAAGACTTTATTTTGCTCCTCACATGGCAACATGCAGACATCACTGGTGACATACTCATGGTGACAGCTCGGCTCATGGAATCCAGCGGTATTGCTGCACTAAGGACTTGGGCCTGACAGTCCTCACAGAGCAGGCCCATGAAGTGAGATGATTAGTTACACCACGTAAGTAGGTAAACCCACTCACCACATTTACCAAGTTCCCAGAACAGGAAGAAGAGGTGCTTCCAGGGCTGGCTGCCTTCCTTTAGGTGCCTACGTATCTTTCTACAAATTCTCCTTCCCTGACTTACCAGACGACATTTTTGGTTCTGTCCTCACTGTCTGGTGCAATGGCACCCAAAGCAGGCAGCACCATTTGCTCAGAAGTCCTTCCCTTCCTCCAGTGACAGGGAGTGCTGAGCAGGGCACATGCAACCTGGGTAGAGGGTCCTCCAGGCTCTGCCCCAAGCTGCACTAATATCATTTCCATACAAGGCTGTCCCCAAACCTCCAATTCTCATTCAATTTAAACTCAGTGCCTTCCTATCTTGCTCTGATGCTCTGAAATCCCTTTCCTCTCTTAGTCAGCTGTTCCAATAAAAATCATCACCATAGCAGATTTAGAAACATTATGCCACATTCCTCTACCACAGGTACCAGAGTACAAATGCCACCAACTCCAAGGCCTGCATCAGAGAAACAGGAACTGGAAATGTGGCTCAGCCTAACCATATGAGAGGGCCTTGAAGCTTGGGGTGGTGGTGGTGGGGAGCCATGAGCATGCTGTAGCCAGCCAAGTGGAAAACCAAGAGCACATACATCATCAGAGAACGTATAAACTGCCCTTTGAAAAACCTTTTGAAAATAAAAATAGCATGCACATTACATATAATATAAAAATAAACACTTGTAATAGATTTTAAATAATTCTGAAGTACTGCAAGCATAATTCAATTAGCACCAAGCTAGTTAAAGACAAAATGTTCCTGTCACATCCACCTGGGTGTCAGCAAGGGTTATATCTCAGACCACTTGATAAATTAAGGAAAAAAAGACTAAAATAAATTTAACACATTTTTTTATCTGCAGGTAACTTGTGTTGAGTCTTAGTTTGGATGATTATCTTAATGAAAACAATAGGTAGTACTGTACAGTGAAGACAGAAATATGAATTTAAGATGTGCGTAAAAATTTAAGGTAATTTTGTGCCAAGTGTAAAAGTACTAAGCCTTGTTATTTTTGGTAGTGGCTAGAAATCATCCTATAAGAGCAGACAGCCTATAAGATCTCAGCATGGCCGCATAAAAGCTGGGTATCTTTGAAGTTCCCTTAAGGGATGGAGTTAGGGTCTGCACATACACAGAACAGCTTTACCAGAGCGATCACCATTGGAGTGCCACATTCAGTGCAGTTTTATTCACTTCTTAAATACTAACTTGTAAATGACCAAATACATGTCTGTATCTGTATCACATGTTGACATGTTGTAAATCACTTTAATCTAGTCACTGCCTCCTACCCATTCTTCATGTTGTATCACAGCTGTAAAATGTACCCAAAGAAAAAGAGCAAAACACACATCTTCTACCCTTCTGGAAGGATAGTGTTTAGTAGCATCAAGGTATATTAGTGAGTGTAATATAGTCCTTACCAAACAGAGCTTAATTAGAATGTGCTAGAAGAATTAGTTACTGAAAACAAATACAATTGGATACTTCCTTGCTTTAAAAGATTGCTGGCCACTCCCACCATCTTTAATATGAAATAAAATGACACAGACAACTATAATTTAATGAACAAGGAACACTAATAATATTACCTATGCTTAACATGTATTATTGAATGATCTAGAATAGAAAACCATATACAAAGCCACATAGGAAAAAAATTGATTACAGGGTATATAGTACAGTGATTAAAAAAAAAAAAAAAACTCAAAAAATGGCTAAGAAACTTGTACATAAAATACTGTTGTCACCCATGTCCCAGGGTAGGTGGGAATTTTTAAAACAAAACTCAGAGCCTCAACTAGAAACATACAAAAACATTCCATTTGTCATTTAAAAGCAATAGCGTGGCATTAAAAATATATAACCTATAATTTCATGAATTTAGACAACTCTACCACTCCCTAAAGAATACTAATTAGTAATATTCAGTAGTAACATAGATTTAAACAGACATTTACTGCACCAGTAGGAAGGAAGCAAACAGCAAGCCAGAAAAAGCCAAGTTCAGGCCTAAGTTCTTAGACATATCACTTTAGACATGTAACCTACATATAAACAACCACACAACTGAAGTATCCCAACAGTTTTCCTGTAGATGAGGCACTGTTTTTAAGAGTCAAACTGACCAAGGAAATAATAATTCAATTCAAATAGAAAATGCTAATGATTTAATTTACCTGTTCTTTCACAATATTTAAAAATTTTTACGTGTATGAATGTTTCGCCTGCAAGTACTTAAGCGTACCATGTGCACGCAGTGCCCAGGGTGGCCAGAAGGAGGAGTTGGATCCCTTGGAACTGGAGTTACAGGTGATGGTTTTGAGATCTGGTGCAAAGGCTGACACCAATCCTGGGTCCTACTGAGACAACGTTCTAGCTTCTCAATTTACCTATTTTTCATTCCACAGTATTTACTAAGTTTTAGAAACTACACAAGCTGTCTTGAAACAATTATTTCATGAGCATAAGTCAAATAATACCCAAGTGAAACAAGATCAACGTCCTTTAAAAATAAATGCATGATTCTTTGCACAGCAAATGCTTTGTATTCATTCAATGAGCACTGGCAACACAGCCTCAAGTATAATAATGACAAAGAGTGACATAGCTATAGACAAAATATGGGCAGCAGAGGGTTACCCACCATGCATGGTTCAGTCTAGTTAACAACTGACAGGTGGCACCTAGGGCAAGAGTAGGATAGAAATCCAACCCAGAAGAACTCAGTGAGGCCCACTTCCTTCAGCAGATGAACAGAGTGGTGACAATTAGCCACAGGGCAGAAGTATAGGCCCAGTTCTGGGGCTTCTGCAGCGCCTGTGTCTGGAGACACTGACTTCCAGAAGCACTCGGTGTGGAGCACCCTTAACTGGCTTCTATGATCGGCAGGCTTTGACCTTGGCAGTAAGATAGAATCTCTCTAATACAAAGAGTGAGGTAATTCTACTTTTTCATTTAACTTGCTTAGTAACTTAAATTATTCACGCTGCCATGTTACTAAGCATCTAATATGCCCAATGTTTTGTTTTGTTAACTACAAGAGAACAAAATACATAGTTTAAGCCTGAAAAGAGCTGAGACAGTCATCTGAGTTCACCACACTAATAAACTTTTGCCAAGTCTAACTATCTTCTAATGCTTTTGAGCCAAGGAAACTTTTAGGTCCATTTTAAGTCATCTCCCTAAAGCTGTGCTTATCAGATTTAACTTCCTGTTCATTTAAAAAGAAGTTACAGCAGATTCTTCTCACTTGAATTTTGGTGGCATCAATGACCTCTGATGTCATAAAGTCTCAAAACCTTCTTTGTCTAAGCTGTGTGCCTCATCTGTTCCAAAGCAGTATACCATGGTAACGCACTGCCTAGGGTTAAAACACAGGCTTAAAAAACATCTTAAAATATTTTAAGTGAATTCATGATAAATTTTTAAAGGGAACAGAAATATTCATGACTTTTCCACATACAGCACTTCTCGAATTTTCTAGCTTTGGGCAGAATCTTAGGTGCAAACCTAGCAACTTCAGGGAAAAAACTGTGAATCTTAAAGCTGTCAAGTTAAATAAAAGGAACTTGAAACCCTATTTTCATGTTTACAAATATGTAGTAAAATATATTATCCTAGGAATCATAAGGTAGCAATCTACTTAAATTTGGTATCTTATATAATGACAAAATACACTATTCACATAAAAATATGTACAGTAAGTCATTTTTATTAGTTACATAAAGTTGAAGCAAGACATATTAAGAATTACTGCCCTTTCCTCATACAAAACATCTATTCTTAACAAGCTGAAAGTAAAACCGATAGTGAGCCTTCATGAAACGCGCGATGCTATAAATGTCAAAGGAAAGGACTTTAGAGGCTCCAACACGTACAACACAAACAGTGCATCATAAAACACAGACAAGAAATTTAAGTAAAAGAGTTTTTCAAAACCAAAAGGAGATTCGTGCAACATGCTTTCAAATTAAATCCATTTATTTTAGAATTCAAAGATACATGAATTGGTATTGCCAACAAGAATATATTCTTAAAGGCACAGATGTTTATAAAATTTCAATAGAAAAAGCACTATAATATAAAAATTTCTGCTAGTGTTTCGTTCTTAAAGTCTAAGTTAGTAAGGATTCCTACTTTGAATCACACCATAGAAACAGCCCCCAGATTAGAGAAACAAAGGCAGTTAACTGTTAATTTAAACTACATTACAATTTTAAGACATTATGCAATAATAGCCTATATTTTCCATAAGAGTATCTGGAGTATTATTCACCTAATTCTGAGTGTGTGTGTGTGTGTGTGTGTGTGTGTGTGTGTGTGTGTGTGTGTGACCCAATTTCTCATTTGAGCAAGGTAAAAAATTAAGTAAGGTAAATAGATTTTTGTAAAATAAAAATTCTTGGCCTTAAAGTAATTCATGTCTACAATATATTTATGTAGCTGGAACTTAAGAACAGACTAAGAGAAAGACATTGATATCTTAAAATGTTCAAGTTGTTTGAAAACCAAGTAAACATATTTACATGATAGTTTAGAACTAATTATGATATGCAAAGTGTCTGCGCAGGCCCCCTGCATGGCACTAGGGCTGCAGAGTGCCTGTTACAGGCTAATCACGGAGAGAGAGCAAGCAGCAGCTATACCAACAGTAAGGAGACTCACTCACCTCCTTAGTCACAACCACATCCTTCAAGACTCAGCTACAGGCACAGGGGACCTGGGGTGGGAACACACTCAACTCCTTTGTCTCTGAGCAGCTGTCTGTGAGTCCTGTGAGGACCAAACACCAAGGAAATGCACTGTGGCTTTCAGGCTGGCCTGCCACTCTGAAGTCTGACACCACACTGACGTCACACTCTAGCCTGTCAATGCAGCCGCAAATTAAAGCAGTTCCTCCAGGAAGAATGTATTCTGATTAAGCTTGCCTTCTAGTCAGAAAAACAAAACCAAACAACTCCCCCAAACCGACCTTAATTCTTTCCTTAAATTTTGCACAGACCATAAGTAAATATCAAGGTATATGATTACAGATAACTCTTCAAAAAAAAATGCTTAGTAAGAAATTTAAAATAAATGCTCTACATAATTGGGCATTTCCTGTTAGCAAACCAACTAAAAGGACACTCTTTTTGACATGTTCTCCCACTGCTGTTTCCAAGTCACTACTGATTGTTTCAAAATGCAACAAATCAGTAGTACAAAGAAGGCTGAAATTCATGGATTTCGACCTAGACACAGGGGTAGCTGCTCAGACTGACTACTTACTGTGCCAAGCACCTGTTCTGTTCCTTCCCTCACGCTACTGAAGAAGAAACTGAGGCACAAGAGAGGTTGTGCCATTTACTGGTTAAAAAACTGGAACCACTGGAGGACCAAGAAAGCTAAGTCTGATGAAGCAAGACAAAGGGGTGGAGAGAGCTGCCCTTATTGGAGAAAACCACAGGGCTGACTGTACTACCCAACATCTTCCAGCACTGTCTTTGCTGTTTTTTTTTTTTTTTTTAATTAATTGAACAAGAAAAAATAAAATAAAATAAAATAAAATAAAATAAAATAAAATAAAATAAAATAAAATAAGAACCTCGAACTGTGAGTGTCCCACCACCCAGGCACTTTATCACTGTACTGCTAATGATAAGAAGACAGTCTGGGGGCCACAGGCAGGACTTTATTCCCAGAAGGCTCCCAACAGCATGCTCCCAACTTTCACTCTTTGATGAGCTAACCCTGCCCACTAATACATACTGAATTTTGATTTCTTGAGATAAGCAAGAAAACAAAACAAAAGAAAACATATCCATTGGCCATCTTAGTGCTTTTTTGTGTGTTTAGCTACAAGGGATAATTTCTAGATGCAGAACGGGTATCAGAGAGCATGTGGAGCTATCGGTTTATATTGTCCTCCACACAAAGGTCAGTAACTCATGCTTTTCCTCCAGGATACTCCATCTCCTCTTTCCCTGTACTCTGGCCCAGGCCGAACATCATTTTTCTTCTGCACAAACCTAACAGAGAAGATATACACTGTGATCTGTGTATGTGTAGGCCTTCAGGAAGGTGTGGTCAAAAGCACACCAGCCTGGAGTTGCAGGCTGCACTCTTAAGTTCAATGTCTTCTCAACATGTCTCTGAGCACAAAGGGTCACCTCGCCTCAGCTTTCTCTTACAGAAAACAAGTGTAACAATATACTCCTATGGGCTTTTTGTGAGAATGATAAAAGTCATATAAACAAAAGCTGACTCATTCAATGGCTAACTGTATTTCTTCTATAGTTCATGCCTCTTTTACAAAACAGTAATTAATTTGAGAATGGGCAAACCGCTTTACCAAATATGCTGTAAATATCTTGTTAGAATGCTAATAGGATAATACTTTTCAAATATGTTAATTGGAGCTGTCTTACAACCAAATCCAACGCACAACCTAACGGGTGCTAAAGCATTCCTTCTCTATGAAACTGCTGTAACAAAAATTAAAACCAGAGGACAAAATTGCTTCATTATGTAGTCTGAAATATAAGAAAGCAGGCCAAACAGTATGCTAAAAACAGAAGGTTGTACATATGGCTCATAATCCTCTCCTACTTTTTTAGGTTAAGGTTTTGCTAATTTCAATGATATTCAACTTAAACTTTTTACACTAATCAAGAAAACAATCCCACTTTCAGAAACATCAAAAAGAAGTCAATAAAACTTCCCTCATAGCCAGGCATGGTGGCACACACCATAATTCCCAGTACTCAGGGCGGCAGAGGCAGGCAGATTGATGTGAGTTCAAAGCTAGCCTGGTCTACAAAGCAAGTCCAGGACAGCTAAGGCTACACAGAAAAATCCTGTCTTGAAAAACCAAAAAGAAACAACACAAAATAACTTCCCTCACAATTCCAAAGGCAAAGGAGAATCCCATTTAAATAGTAGAGATCATATACATTTATTTTTGTTTTTCAAGACAGGGTTTCTCTGTGTATTCCTGGCTGACCTGGACTTGCTTTGTAGACCAGGCTGGCCTTGAACTCATGAAGATCCGCCTGCCTCTGCCTCCCGAGTGCTGGGATTAAAGGCGTGCGCCACCACTGCCTGGCTCGTATAAACTTATAAACAGAATCAGACTGCTAAAATATAGAAGGTTTTTTTTTGTTTGTTTGTTTGAGACAGGATTTCTCTGTGACGCCCTGGCTGTCCTCCCTCTGTAGACCTGGCTGTCCTTGAGCTCAGAGATCTGCTTGCCTTTGCCTCCCAAGTGCTGGGTGTGCACCACTGCGGCACAGCTAAAAGGTTTATTATCTCTCATAGCAAGTAGCCTTTCTATTCTTTAATGAAGATTTCCGTCAAGACAGCTCTGTAACGAAAAGCCTTCCTAAATTCACTAAGCAAAATGAGATGATGCATGCTTATACCCCAACACCGAGGAGAGCCAAGACCAGGGGACTCTGAGGTAAAGGTTAGCTGTAGCTCGACAGTGAGACTCTTGGTGATTGATGGACTTAGGTAACAAAATGACACATCTGAGAGATGCCTGGCACTGGAGAAGCACAGCGCTGGGTATGTCTGGGGAGCATTTCTAAAAAGGACTGGCCTGTGAGAAAATGAGGAGTGGGAGAAAGCTTCAGCAAGAACGTAGGTAGAGACTATGGATATGGTAAGAGGAGGAAAGCAGGTGCCCGTGCAGGCTCTCGTCTTCCTCAGTGAGTACATGGTCACGGCTGCCATCATCTGTGGCTATTAGGCTCCAGCTCTGCCAGCCTTTTAACATGGACTCAGCACCAGGGAGCGTCCAGTGTGCCAGTAGCCCTTCTACAGCTGCATCTGCTTCTACTGTGTAACCCACTCAAATAAACACCCTCGTACTCATTACATCCCTTCCCCTCCTCCCCCACTGAACCTTCTCTGATCTTCTAGAAAACCTTGATTACTTTACATTTTGGTACAGGAATGGGAATTCTTCGGTTCCTGAAATTCCCAAGGCACCTTTAACACTCTTGTGTAACCTGTTTGGCTTCTCTTTAATGGCTTCTTTGATTGCAACTTTAAATAAGCTACTTTTCTGGCCAAACTGCATATTTCTTCCATGTATAGAAATACATGCTCTGCTTCTTAAAAGCGCTTCTCACTGTGAACTTGGTTAAAAGTGGGTAGCACTAACATGGCATGTCCTGAATGCTACACTATTTTGAAGGGTCCTTTATTCATTATTTTTCAATTTATACTCTGTCAAGGTTTCAGGACATGCATAAACTAAAGACAGGTCCTTTGCCAGATTATCACACGAATGGTTTCCAGCCCAATTGCTAATAGTCACTGTTCCCTTCTAAACCTCACAGAACAGTCTTTCCTGTGCTTCTCTTGTTTTCCAAACTCCCACCAGAATGGCCCACCAAGCTCTGCTAAAGCACTCTAGGTGTGCTCCCGTCTGCTTTTCAACTCTTTCACACTCCTCTCATACACCAGTTCTCAAAACTTAATAATCATACTGTCAGATTTAGTTACAGCAGCCTTGCTCCCCTGGTACCAATTTTCTCTATCTGTTATTTTTGCATGATCAGGCCTAATATTTGACACAGTCAACTCAAGGAAGGACAGATTTATTTTCAGTCTTTTTCACTCCATCATGGCAGGGACATCATGCCTAAACAGCTCACTTCTTCAAGGAAGGACTGTGTGTTAGAGGCTGATCACACCACAGCAGCCCAGAAAGCAGAGGAAATGCTGCCATGGAACCAGAAGCCAAGCATAGCCATCAAAGGCCCACCTCCTGAAGAGCTTTCCAAAATAGTGCCACCACTTAGGGACCTACCTGGGTTCAAATACATGAACACAGGAGAACATTTCAGATTAAAACCACGACATCCTACTCTGCTTTTAAGTAAAACAAACAAACAAACAAAAAAATCAAACAATAGACCTGGAAACGTACTAAAAACAAAGTTTTCTGTTACCCTAGCATATCTGATTTACATGTGATCCCATATGAAGGCAGAACTTTTCAAGTAAAATGAAAATCTACCAGTGTTTGCAGCATCACACAGTGGGATAGTGGCTCAAAATAGCATTGCACCAAGGAAAAGACTAAAATGAAGCCAAAGAGAGGACAAACTGGGAATTAGCAGGGATATTAAGATGTGACAAGCCAGCAGGCATTTAGTTTATGGAGGTACCAGAGCCTGTAAGGTTTTCCTGGGGCTCCTCACCCACTTATTCACGTTTCCCTTCCACCACAGGGAAACTGTGGCAGGCCATAGAAGTAAAAGTGAGAATAAGATCAGGTCCCTCCTCTCAAGGCCCTAACAGGCCAAGCTGACAGTTTCATAAGAGAAAGCATGTGGTAAACAAATCATTAAGACATAACCTGATTTGCAGAGCCCAGAAGAGGAAATGGCTAACTGCCTGGGGATAACGAAGTGAAGGCTGACCGAGTGTCTCAAGATGGAAGCTGTTAGGGGTAGCTGTGCTGAGAGCATATACGTCAGCGAAAAATCTCAACTTCACACCTACAAAAGCTTCCCAGCAAACGAATTATTTATTTCAAGAAAAATACGATCAACAGTAAGGCAATTCTCATGTGCCTTCTACAGTTCTGTCTAGCTGGTCTCAAATACCTGCACTGTGAAGGGGAGATAAACCTGTTTGTGTTTTAATCCCAAGTGTGGGACTGAGAAGAGGGCAGGATGTTTACCACTCAGATGTGAGAAAGCAGGATGTTTTTCCACATAGAAGCCCAACTACTTCGTGGGGGAGCTTGGTGAAAAATACCCTTGAATACACTGAGAGGATAGATTATATATATGCCCAAAACAGGAGAGGAGGCCTTTGGTTGGGGCTTGGTTTTTGGTTGTTCATCTCTGTACTTCAAGAGGCTCCTAAAGAGAACTGCTCTAGGCAAAGTTTCAAGGCTTTGGACTCCAGCTGAGGCTTGAGGTTCCAGCTGCTGCTCCTGGTTCCAGAAGCAACTTTGGTGGAATTGCTGGTCTGCTGAAATCCTGCTGACTACACCCCTAAGGTTTCATTGTAGTGTTTTTTTAATATCCTTTTCTGATTGTTTGGGTTAGTTGGGCTGTTAGGGAGGTAGACTTGTTTAATAATTTCATAAACATATAATTGATAAGAAAATAGAGCCTACACCACTGATCACATTTTCAGGAAGAAAATCAGAGAAAAACTGTAGACAGATATCCCACTACAATGTTGGAGTTAATCAACTTCAAATCAGTGGGGAATACTAAATCTCAATTTCAAATTTCTTTTCATGTATCTCTAAAGTATATGGCAGGAGCCATGCCTCATTAAAAAGAGGGGTCAGTGACATGGCTCAGTTGGTAAAGGTCACTGCCATGTAGGCTGGATGACATGAATTTAATCCCCGAACGCCACGACAGAAAGAGAACAAACTCCTCAAAGTCAGTATACATACACAAATAGTGTGCATGAAGACAGAACACTCATATACATAAAATAAATCTTAAAACAAAGAGAAGGGTTACAGTTAGCTCAGTGGTTAAGAGGTTAAGAGCACCGACAGGCTAGTAGAAGACCAGGGTTTGATTCCCAGCACCCACAGGGCAGCTCACTACCATCTGTAAGCCCAGCTCCAGAGGATTGAACCTCTTCTGGCCACTATGGGTACCAGGTGCGCATATGGTAAAAAGATAATACATATATGTAGTAAAATACATTAAGTTAAACACGCACACACACACACACACACACACACACACACACACACAAAGTTCAGAGATGTTTTCTTAAGAATTGTTTTCTTTTTTTGGTTTTTTTCCTCTGTGTAGCCTTGGCTGTCCTGGACTCACTTTGTAGACCAGGCTGGCTTCGAAGTCACAGATATCTGCCTGCCTCTGCCTCTGAGAACTGGGATTCCAGGAGTGCACCACCGTGCCTGGCTTTATAAGAATTTTTACACCAACACATGTTTTGGCACATCTAAGTCATGCCTGTGAGATGGCCTAAGACCCAGCTGTGATACTGTCATTTTTTCAGTCCTTAGACATTATTTCAGTTCTCAGTGGTATTCATCTTGAAAATGCTACCCTTGACCTATCTGGATCCTCAATATTTACTCGGCAAAAGAGACTTATTTCTGAATACCTTAATCTGAAACCCAATTCCATTCATAATGTGGGACCAATTTATTTTTAACTAGTATTCAAAACAGAGGTTCTGTAATGGGAAAGAAGCTCACCTGCTGGTCTTCTCTTAGTGCCTAACATTACTGTAAGACAATAAGTGAAAGGTGTTTCACTGGCTGCTTACTGATGTTCATCTCCTAGGTCATTTAATAAAACCTTTCTGATGAGAAAAATTTTACTATCCAGGAAATATTCAAAGATGTTTTGTGTTTCAAGCTGGTGTTCCTTTATTTTAGAGATAAAAATCTCACAAAACAGCAAATGTCTAGAGTAAGTAATTGGAAGAGAAAATGATTTAAGAATCCAATTAGTACATAAACACCTGCTTAGGAAGAAACCAATTATAATGAGAAAGCCCTTCATACCAGGGACTCTTCTTCCACAGGGAGTGGTAGCTACTAAAACACACTTGCTCACCAGCAGGACTCAGCTCCTGAATCTGGAGTCCTCAGGTCATTAATGAGCAAGCTGACCTTTCTAAGGACAGCTCAGTAAGACGTTGACTTAAGACTTTTAAAATTCTCTTTATCCCACTTTTTGCATGAGATAAGGACAACTAATCATTTAGTTTATAAGCCATGTGTCTCACCAACTTATATATTTTCAAGTCCTGCTGAAATACTGTCTTCTCGGAGAGCTGTTGCCAAGTTGCTAGCTGAGGTTTTACTCCATGTTATAATCTATCCCCAAATGCCTGCTGAGATGGAGTAGAAGAAACCATTCTGCATGAGTTCTAGCTGCTTATTTAGAACACAAGGCGCTGCCTTAGCCTGTTTGCTTCTTGATCATGTCTGGAACGGAAGGAAAACTTTCTCTTTACGTCACATCTCATCTGGCACATTCCTCACCTGTACACGACCCTCCTTGTTTGCACACATTACTGACTTTCTTTTACTTAAGAGCTAGGAGAAAGCCTCTGTTAGAATGCTGCACAGATCCTGCTGTCTAGAGTTAAGAAGTTCAAAGTCAAACAGACAAACCTGGTTGAGATTTAATTTCCTTGGCTAATATTAGATTTCTCATTTGTTTAATAAATATTTACAGAGTGTTGTGGAACTCTGCTGGATAAGGGTGAAGTCTGACATCTCTGGATAGCCATTTGCATGTGGTCCATGATGGTGGACTTCCCCCTTCTCAGTGGAGTTCTCTCTCCACCTAGTCTGGCAACTCTAGAAACTCTGAGGAGAGCCACAGTAGCCCTGAGGGAAGTATTACAGGTCTGACCCTTTCTTGATAGCAAGCACCTGGGGATGCCTGGAAGTACTTCACCCTATGCTAAGGAGATCCTAGCCGTAAGCAAATGACCTTTAACAGTACCTAGAAGTTCTTCTACATATAGGATAATTAAGTACTGTCTTTCCTTCTTGTGATAGGACCCCATGTTATTGCATGTAAATGAGGTACTGTACCGCTGCATGTAGATTAAGTATCCTGGCACTCCTTACCCCCAGCAAATCAGACACACTCATCCATAAACCTCTCTCCACTGCCCAAGGTTTATAAATAAAGCCTTAAACCTCACTCTGCGTGCTCTAAGCCACCCCTGATTGAATACCAGGACCTTGGGACCTTCAGTCCAGAAGCAAGCAGTGCTTAGACAGACCCACCAGATGTGGAAGCCAGGCTGGGCACTGAAAGATAGAGGATGATGATTTCCTTTTTATCTATAAAGAAGAATGTTTTTAGGATGTGTGGGAGCATTAAAAAATGAAAAAGAAATGAGACATGTACATTAGGTGTGGGTAAGTGGGATAAATATTTAAGTAAAGTATTAAGTATAAATTTTGATCTTGGATTCTCTAAAGGATGAATAGAAAAAAGAAGAGAAAATCAGCCCAGTGCTATGTGCACATGATGGGCCCAACACTGATGCGAAGAGGCTCACAAAGTCCTGCCCTGGCTTTGGAGCTATGAGCAGCTGTGGCTATCAGCAGTCTTCTTTGGATGGAGTTCCTGACAGGCTGCACGGTCCAGGAAGGTCTAAAGACCTTACACATCCTGTCAGAGCTACCTGGACTCAGTGAATTTAAGAGCACATGAAAGCTGAAAAACGAGAAAGTGGTAGAGAAAGGGTATAAGAGGAGCGGGACAGGCAGGAGTGAGGGACGGGTTTAGCAAAATACATTATATTCATGTGTAAAATTCTCACCCACACACACCCACATGCACTCCTCCCCCCACATGGTTGAACAGAAGTCAAAATTTAAAAATATAGGTTAAAAAATGAGCCAGACCTGGGTGTGGCATTTCTTTAATCGCAACATTTGGAAGGCTAGGGTGGACCAGCCAGTCCGGGATATGTAGTAAGACCCTGTTTCAAGCAAACCAGGGGCTGGGAATGTAGCTTGTATGCAGAACATTTGCCTAGTACATGGAAGACCATGGATTTGATCCACAGCACTGGGAACAAAATAAAATAAAGATAAATAATGTAGGATGTGAACAGTAGCTACTTATGAACCAGAGGTGTATGACAAACAGAACTTTATGTAGATTTTAATTCACAAGAAGGCTCGAGTTCATCATTAACATCCTCAGAAAGTTTTTCTTTTTTCTTTTTGTCTTCATGAGGCAGTTTCATTTACTGTAAAACATGATGAACAGGAAACACTTTACTCCAAGTCCTATGCTGGGACCTCAGTGGGCTCCACTGCTCATGAGCATGGTGGTTCATACCTGTGATTCCAGCTCGTAGGAGCCTGAGTGATGAGGCCTGAAATGAATTCTAGCTCAGTCTAGGGATGCCTTAAAAGCCAAACCCACGCAAACCACCACCATGTCCAACAACGACGACAATGACAACAACATCAGGAAGAACTGAATGTAAAAGAAAAGGATGTTTTGTTTCAAAAATGGGATCTATGTAGCCCAGGCTGGCCTGGCATTCCTGGGCTCACCTCAGGACTGAAGACTAAAAGGAACTGTAGCAGGTAGACAACAGCAGCAGATGTAGAAGACAAGAGTCAGATGCAAATGGAATCTGAGGGAAAACTCCATGGTCCACCTTTGTTTCCCACATTTCTGAGAAGCTGTGTCTAAAATCCATTTGACGGCTTTATGTTTGGTTGGTTTGGATATTTGAGACATGGTCTCTCTACACAGCCCTGCCTGGCCTGGAACTCACTACATAGACCAGGCGGGCCTCAAGCTCAGAGATCCACTTGCCTCTGCCTTGCTGGGATTATTAGACTATTTAGGATTTACCTCACGTAATTCACTCATCTAGCCAGTTGTGGGTGCACATCTGTAATCCTTGTACTCAGAAGGCCAAGACAGAAAGGACAGAACTGGGATCAAGACCAGCCTGGGCCACAAGGTGAAACTGTCTTGGAAACACACACACACACACACACACACACACACACACACACACACACACACACACACACACACCCCAAATATAACCTGACTACTAGAAGGGTTGTACTACTTGAGGGCCCCTAAATACTGTCTGTACTTAATGATATGCTCTAAGGAGGCCATGAAGACATTGTTTCAAATATAAAAACGCTTCAAAGCTTAAAAAATAAAATGCAACTTGCATTTCTGGTGGGGTGACGGTAGAAGATTGTTACCCAAAGGACTCTTGTACAACTCACAGCCATTCACACACGAACACACTTTCAGCTGCCAGCATGTCACAGTCGCATTTTGTTGGCCATGTTTACGTTAGAGACGTAAACAGCCAGGCAGTGACTCATGTGTATGTATGGGTGTAGCTTCTCTTTGTTTTCAATCCATAACACTTTATACTCACAGTGAGAGAACTGTCTTTTAACAAGCTTAACAGGACAGAGAGGCAGACTCTGCAAAAGAAACACTTCGGGAGCAAACATAATTTGAAGGAAAAGAAACAGCAAAGAAACATGATTGTTTCAAATGAAAGGCAGCAGCTAGCTGATGGGATCAGCAATGCCTGCTGTGAGGCTTTGGTGGCCCTAAACACAGTTGGCAGCAGCCCTTCGTGTTCACTCTCTTCAGCAACTAATCTAAAGGGCTGTCCTCTCCTCAAGCCACCTGCTCCATCACTGCCCTGAGCTCCATGTCATCTGCACAGGAACTCAGTCTTAGCTGCAGCTGTGTGAATGCACAACTTCCTTCAAGTCTCCAGATGGGGAACTCACCCTCCATTATGTACCACTGGCCTTGGACATTCATTAAAATTTTGGCTTCCCAATCAAAATCCAAATGCTGTTAAATTGATTTCAGACAGAAGTCGTTATGAAGTGCAAGCTGGCCTCATATCCATAATCACCTATCTCAGCTTTCCTGTGCTGGGCTTACAGTTGTTTGCTACATTACAGCTTCTTCTGGGAGGACAAATTTTCTGTTTTGTTTTTTGAAACAGGGTTTCTAAGAAACCTTGGCTATCCTGAAACTTGCTCTGTACACCATACTGGCCTCAAACTCAGAGATAAGCCTGCCTCTGCCTCATGAGTGCTGGGATTACAGGTGTTTCCCAGTGCTGCCACCACTACCAGGCTCAAAAGACACGTAACTATCCCCAAATTTTAAATTCTTAGCTCTTAGTGTAGTAGAGAAAAAAAAAAGGGTGGGGGCAACAAATGAGGGATGTGGTGGTCACAAACAGAAGAAGCCACGTTGGCTTTGCCAATGTTCCTCTCCTTTGCCTTAAGATTTATATTTGTTTACATGGGCAGGGCTTTGGCCCACTTTCTAAGATGCAGTTTTCCATTTCCTGGATGCACAGCTACCTAGGATATTAACTGCTACTGTGTGCTCGCTCTCTCCCCTGCCCCACCTTGCCTCACTAGCAACTTGCCCTGAAAACGAAGGGTCCTGATGCATTTATAAAATTGCCTTTAGTAGACAAATCATATTTTCTCACTGACCTATATACATTTCAGGGATTTTTCTCAAGGGAAAGGTATAACGCCAAGTTCAAATAGTTTTATCTAAGATGTATCTACTTTTTAATACACAAAGGAAATATATTTTATGTAAATAAGGGGGGAAAAGCCCACAGTTTTGTGTCAGACATAACATAGCTATTTATCACACAGCCACCAAGATGACTCCACTCTAAGAAGATAGTGACCACTGAATTTCTTAAACTAACCTGGAAGTTTTTCCATGGAAACTCTTCTAAGCCAAATGATGTTTAGGGGGAATTCTGTTATTCAGTAGACTTCGCATTCAAGATCTGTGACTTCATATCTTTGCAAAGTAGAGTTAATCTATTTACTTATTTTATTTGTGTATGTGGTATATGTATTTGCCAGCAGTGCCCATGTAGACACCACACAAAGCTTGCCACCTGTTGCCTTAAGACAGAGTTTCACTGAATTGGAGGCTTAGCCTTTCAGATAGATAAGCTGGGTGGGCAGGAGTTGCTGGAATGATAGATACATGCAACCATGTCTAGCTTTCTAGGTGCATCTTGGGTATTTGAATTCAGGCCCCCACACTTGCAGAGCAAGCACTCTTACCCACTGAAAACTCTACCCAGCCTCCAGAGTATTTTCAATTTATATTTGAAAAATATTAGAAATCTCAGATTATTCTTTAAAAGATTTTGCTTGGACGTGTATTTATTTTATTTTATTTTAGGTTTGCTAATTGCACATTCAATGTCTAACGTGTTACTTTTGGTTAAATATAGCTAGTAACCCACCAACATATCAAACTTAATAAGAAACCTGATTATATCCCAGCCACAGGGGAAGTAATATTGATCAAGTAAGACCAATCTTCAGTGATCACAGACTGGATGGGGTATGGCAACCAGCTCACCTATAGCCTGCCCCTAAGCAGATGAGAACAGGAGGCCTTGGCCAAACATGCATTAGTATTTGCATAACTTCTTCTCAGAAGAAATGAGTGCTGGTGAGCACATACAGTCACTAGGTTAAAAGCAAGGAAAATTGCTATTCAAGTTAGTTTTCAAATTTAACAGGGATGCTAGAACACAAGACAAGTTGCAACTAAATCTAATTATAAATTTCTCAAACAAAACCAAACAAAAAGTCCCTGAAATGAGTGAGTAGAACAGCAGGGCAACCAACAGCTATCTATCTCACCGACAAGGCAGAAGGCTTAAGATTCTAGTAAACATGGGAATAAAGGTTATTTTCAACCTCCCTAGCAGCATTCAAGATACCAGGGAAGAAACCATGTATCACGAGAAAGAAAAGCAATTCAGTACTCAGAATGGGAATGAAGGGAGGGGTACACACATTTAGTTGAAGAGCTGCTGAGGATTATGATATATACTGCAATCCAAGTAATTTTATAAAAAATACTTGCTTATGTATGATCTTTTGCCTGCATGGATATCTGTGTACCACATGCATACCTGGTGTCCTGGGAGGCATCTGGAGTTACAGATGGTTGGGAACCATGTGGTTGCTGGAAATCAAATCCAGGTCCCCTGTAAGAGCAGCCAGTGATCTTAACCATGGAGACTTTTCTTCAGCACTCAGCCCAAACCATTTTAAAGGCTAGACTCCAATGATAATTTGTGACAGATGTAAGAAAGCATACCAACAGTTTGTCAAATGAAATATTCATTCTAGATAAGATAGAATCTGATGGCCTTCCCCCTAATAACAGAGGGGCACAGGAGAATGGCATTTCTATGTGGGAAGAAAAGAAGGTTCTGAATGCCTATGAACCCAAAATTGCTGGAGGCAGGAAGATCTGGGCCCTTCAGCTCCAAGCCTGGATAACTTGAGACAGTCCCAAAACCAAAACCAAAACCAAGAAGGTTACTGTCACTGTTATTGCCTTTTATTTTAGATGAGTCCTTGCTTTTCGTCTCTAAACTTTTATTATAGTGCTTTACTGTGGGTATGTGTGGAGTACAGAGGACAACTTTCTGAAGTTTCTCTCCTTATACTTTTTTGTGGACTGCAAGGATCAACTTCGTATAGTCAGCTTGTGTAGCAAGTGGCTTACCCACTGGGTCATCTTACTAGCTCTGGTCCAAGAGAGAATTCTGTGGAAACAAATGCACACATTCTGTTTTCTGTTTCTGTAACAAAACACTAACGGCTGAAAGAGATTTATTTGGTTTAGTGTTTTAGAAGCAGAAAGTCCAAGTACTGTCTGTTTGGCCTCTGATGAGGATCTCCAGGCAGATTACAGTAGTGGGAGCATATGTGGATGAGATCACATGGCAAGACAGTGAGAAACTCAGGGGCCAAACTCTTCTTTCTACATCAACCCAATCTCGTGCCAGAGCCCAACAAACTCCATTAAACCTGAGATGGTCCAACCAATCACTCACTAGACCTTGCCTCTAAGCGCTTAACCCCCTTAACACCTCTCTACTGTGGGGACTGAGCTTCTATCTAGCACTTGAGTGGGGACCACACTCACAGCCCACTTGACTACAGCATCTGGCTACATGAAGGATTCATATGAGACAGTTGTTAGCAAAGATCTAGATTTGAGCATAGACAAATGTGAAGAAAACCAAAATGACCTCAAGAAAAAGAAATGATGAAACAACTTTAATGAAGAAAGAATCCATATGGAACCACCAAAGAGCTACAATCAAGAGAAATTGACTGAAGGGCACCATCAGAACGCCGAGGCCATTCCAGACTGAGGTTAGGGTGCAGATAAACTTTCTGTATGGTTAGGAGCCATGCTTAACTGGCTTAACTCGAGTTAGGTTAGGTGAAGAATCATGTACTTCTAATGATTCTACTGTGGTGGTTTGAACACAAATGGCCCCTACTGGCTCATATATTTGAACACTTAGTCATCAGAGACTGGCACCACTTGCAAGGGAATAGTCGAGCCCTTGCTGGAGGGTGGGCTTTAAGGTTCTGAAAGCCAGCCCCAGTGTCTCTCTCTTCCTGAGGCCCACAGATCTGGACACAGAACTCTCAACTTCTCTAGCACCATGTCTGCCTGCACATCGCCATGCTTCTCACCACGACAATAGACCAAACCTCTGGAACTGTAAGCCAGCCCCAATTAAAAGAGTTTGCCATGGTCATGGAATCCCTTCACAGCAATTGAGCACTAAGATGCCTATCATACCTGAGAGTTCATTAAAATACACTTTTATATCATTTCAGCTGAACCACCTTAAATTTGCCAAAAAGCCATTCTTAGAAGAAATATACCAGAGAGAAGACAAAATATAGGACTATTGAGAGATACTACTTGACAAATTCTTTGCCAGTGTGACAGATGACCAGTCGTGCTAAGGAAGAGTTATACTGGGTGGCCTCATTCATGGGCCTTAGAGTTTACTTGGGTATAAGTAACTACAAAGAACTGAATTACACAATAGTATCTAATAATCTCACCCTGATTCTTACTCAGATTTCATTTGCTCATTTATTTATTTATTTATTCGCTTTGCAAGACAGGGTTTATCTGTGTAACCTTAGCTGCCTCGGAACTTGCTTTGTAGATCAGGCTGGCCTGGAACTCAGAACTCAAATGATCCACCCGCCTTTGCCTCCCAAGAACTGGGATAAAGGCATGTGCTACCACTGTCTGGCTTCAGTTTGATTTTTTTAAAAACTAGGCAAAGAATTTTATTAACCTTTTCCAAACTTTATTCCCAGGCTTCTTCAGCTTAGTTTGCTGTGAAGACTGAGTTGTGTATAAGCAAAAACTGAAAAGAGCTGCAGTGTCCAGAGGGCTTGGGATTAAAAATATTAGAGATCTAGATTTTATCAGATCCATAAACCAAAGAATTTTAAAAAGCAGTCATGATATAAAATAGCAGCTCCCGTAACTTCGGCAAGTGTCACCTTCTTCAGAGGCTGCCTCAATTCAGTTTGCCTCGTTCCTAGAAGCCTCATCAAAATTCTCCACCAGATCTGGAACCTCATCCTCATCATCCTCTGCAGTAGCAAGTGGTGCTTTCCCATCCACAGATTGTTTGGGCAGAGCTTCAGCCAGTCTCCTTACACTAGTCATCCTGTCTGTACCAAGCTGGTTTAGGAGGCGGGGAAGCATTTCTGTCAGCTGCTTTGTCTCGGTGTGGCCCGTAATGGTGAAGGTGTTTGCTGCCAGAGATGCCTGCACTTTAGGGTTGTTAAAATGGACACAGATATTGTTTACCCCTAACTTCTTTAAGGAGAACTGAAAAAAAAAAATTTTTTTTTAAATGATCTGCTGTGGCTGTTTTGTGAACCACCTTCTTCTTTGTGCAAGCAGTTCTTTTCCCACCAATGTACGGGGGACTGGGGTTCATGCCCAGGGCGGGCAGACCAGCGGGGATGCAAGATGGCAGCTAGCTCAGTTTGATTTTTTTTTTTTTTTCCTTTTTCAAGACAGGGTTTCTCTGTGTAGCCCTGATTGTCCTGGACTTGCTTTATAGACCAGGCTGGCCTCAAATTCACAGCCATCCACCTGCCTCTGCTTTCCTGAATGCTGGAATTAAAGGCATGCTCCACCATGCCTGGCCCAGTTTGATTCTTAATGGTTTTATTAGAACAACAATCATCACAAAGAGTTCTGGCTTTCCACCCTGCCCCCAACAGAGTGAAACCAAGCAAATCTACATTTGGTGGATGCCAACCACTAGATGAGGAATTCATACTCACCTAAAGGTAATTTTAGTTAACATGGCTGATATAGTAAAATAAAAATACCTGGGTTAAAAAAAAAAGTTGTGGGCTGGAGCAATAGCTCAATGATTAAGCACACACTCTGCTCTCCCAGAGGAACTGAGTTCAGTTCCCAGCACACACATCACAGCCACCTACAACTCCAGCCCCAGGGGCATTTGACAACCCTGTCATTTGTGGGTATCTGCATTCATGTGATCATAATCTTCTGGTCCTCCTGCTTCCTAAGTGGTGGGACTACAGGCGTGCACCGTAACACCTGGCTAAAGCAGAGTAAAGCTTAGTCATGCCTTTCACTGTGCAGGCTACAGCTGGAGCACACAGGAGTTTACAACCACTCTAGAAAGTTAACATGGAACCAGGATTGGAGGTAACTAGCTCTTAGGAGACAGATGTAGAAGGATCAGAGTTCAAGGCCATCACTGGCTACAGGAGATTTGTCTTAAAAGCCAAAATAAAATAAAATAAAACCAGCTCAAAGCTGGCACTGCCAGCACTCAGAGGCAGAGGTGAGCGGATCTCTGTGAGTTCGAGGCCAGCCTAATCTACAAAGCAAGTCTAAGACGGCCAAGGCTACACAGAGAAACCCTGTCTCGAAAAACCAAAAACCAAACAAAACCAAACAAAAAAACCCAGCTCAAAATAAAGCTGGGTTTACATTCTACGCTCTTTCTGTCCCTCCCCCTCCCCCACCTCTCTCATTGTTATGGAGAGATAGCTCAGTGGTAAAGAACGCTTGTTCATGCAGAGGATCTGGGTTGGATTCCCAGTTCCCAATGTCATACATTTGAGCAAAATATTCATACACATAAATAAACATAACAAAATAAAAAATCCAAAGTATACTATTGTTTATAAGTGAGTATGCTCGGGGGCTGGAGAGATGGCTCAGCATTTAAAAGCACTGGCTGCTCTTCAAGAGGTCCTGCGTTCAATTTCCAGCAACCATCTATAATGGGACCTGATGCCCCCTACTGGCATGTGGGCATACATGCAAAACACATAAATAAATCATTTTAAATAAGTAAATATGCTTTAGTCAGACTGCTTTAAAAAACAAGAAAGGTAACATTTTCTAATTATGAAACTAAGGCAATACTTATTTAAACAGCTCTTTTCTACTAACGCCAGTCTAAAATAGAAAATTTGACTTTCTCATGTTAAAAAATTAGACATTTCTGTTTATAGTGTGTGTGTGTGGGGGGGGGGGGATGATGGTGAGACCAGTGAAATGCAGACAGCCACATGAAGTAATAAGTGGCAGGGTCAAAGGCCCAGGTCTACCAGACTGCAAAAGCTACTTTCTTTCTTACTACAAACATCTTCGGAAGGTTTGTTTGACAGGAATATTCAATGAAATCCTTGTCTTTTTAAGATTACTATTACTATTATTATTATTATTATTATTATTATTTCCCTTCAAAAGCCACAATCTGGCTATCTACCACACAGGTTGTCCTGGACCACTGCTGTCTCCTGGGCACTGGTTCCCAGGTGTGCCTGCCACACGCGACTAAAGGTTAAGAAGAAGAGAAACTTGTGAGAACTGTAAAAGTTTCTGTACAATATTCGCACAGTATTTGTCTATGCTTCTAACTGGCTTCCAAAAACAAAACAAAACACCCAAAAACCAAAACCCAAAAACTGTGATTTTGCGCAAACCTTGGTTAGGGCAGCACCCATCTTTTAAGAAAGTGGTTTTAGCATGCTCCTGGCCCTGTTAGCTAAGGCTCACCGTGCACAGGTCTTTGAACTCTTCCCCTGTAAGGTGGCCTCTCACCTCCATACTGAGCAGAGCTCCTACTTGGATTATCAGAACGTCTGTTAAATGTTTAATGGCTTGTATAGTTTTTCTTTTCAAAGCCAATTATATTCCAGGAGAAATTAAGTCCCTGAGCAGGACGGGAAAAGGCCACACTCTGTGTGAAAGCCGTCAAAGCTTGCTTTTTTCAAGTTGACTTGACCACAGGGCCCATCATCACTCAGGGGCTTCCTGCCCTGATGAGTGTGGCAGAGGCTGCGTGAGTGTCCCTTAGGCAGGGATGAACACACTGGCCTGACTATGAACAACAGAGCTATACTTCCTTGGTAGAGCCAGGCATCCTTTACAATCAGCAACTTTCTTTCCATATGCCTCTCCTTTCATCTTTCCCACTATTTCTATGTGGGAAAAAGTAAGTCTTTTTGTCATCCTTTTTCTATTGAAGTGCTCTAATGCTCGATGAAGAGAGGCAAAAAGGACTAAATACACCAATTAACTTTGACATCAACAGAGGTTTAACCATATAGCTCGTCTGAAATGCCTAGAGAAAAGAAGTCAGCAAAATACATAAAAGTGGAGCTGCTTAGTGTCTCTAGCAGCCATGTGTTTTGCATCCAGGCAATAAACACAGTAGACACCTTATAGAACTTGCTATTTACCCAGCAGTCTTATACTAAAAAATAAGTGCAGCAAATGATACTTGTGGTACCCAAGGTCATGAGCAGGAGACATTTCCTGAGCACCTTTCACCCGTCCCCATGTCTAACCACTAACCTTCTCTTTATGAATCTCCAAGCTTAAATGCACACCCACTTCCTTCTCATGCGCCAATCCTGGAAAATGGCATAGCGGGGGCAGTTAAAAAAAAATAGAGGTATTTTAGGAAAGCATCACATAACTGCCTGGCACGTGGCAGCACTGAGCCTTCAGTATTCTCCCCCCACATTCTTTCTAGAGCTCTTCAAAGTACCCGCTAAACTGCAAATTCCCTACCTGACATTCAGATGTACAACACAGTTTTCCCCAAGGAAAGATATATGGTGATTTTATGCTTTCTCTCAAAAGCTATAGTACTTATCCCAAGCACAGAGGTAGAATTTGAAACTCCAGAATACCCAGAAGACTTGATAGTCAACTGTATCTATTCCAAGTAGTTAAGCATAGTGTTCATTAAACACAACAATAAAAGATTATAAATATCACCTGGTGTCTTAAGAGTAATATGTGGAAACATATAAAGCACCTTCCTTTTAAGTTCATACTAAAACAAACACTTTGGATTAAGAAAATTGGAAATTACTTAAGATTATCTTCCTAGCAAGCAACTAAAACCAGAAAAACATTGTTCTGAACACTTGCATAATTAATGCAGTAGCTAAAACAGAGCGGAGTCCAAAGATGGATATGGAATTGTAGCACAGTTTACAATGTGCTGCCACTTTCGTTTTACTTTAGACAATTGTACATGACTAGCTGCATTGCCAAGCACACTTTTAGTTTTGAACCACCTAGTTAATATGTATATTACTGTAACTACCCTCTTATTTTCATTCAATTAACTGATCTTATTCTAAACAAGTCTTACTTATTACTTTAACAAATACAGTAAAGGCAAAAGTTGTGATTTCACTATAAAGCAAGAACAGTGAAATACTAGTGTGTGAAAAACAAGAATGCTAAACTGCCTGAATGGGCGAATCCCGGTCTCTCGGTACACAGTTCCACCACCACAGGAGCAATGCTATCTGTGGAAGGCATGGGGAAGTATTGTCACAGCAGTTTGTAAGCTTGTCACCTCACAAATAACCTGGCAGTATTTACGAAGGATGAGACTTGAGAGAGCAGAGGAATTTTTTCCAGAGCGGTGTGCACTAACTACATACAGCTTCGGCTCAGCACAAAACGAGCTGCAGATGTAAGTAAAGGCACAGGCAGCCTACTGGGAACAGACAAAGCAGAGTAAACCATTCACTCACCAAAGACAGCCTTTTGTTTATGAAGCCGCGCTCTGCTCCTCAGCGAGGGCTTCTGCTTTCTGACAGATGGATGACACCGCGTTCTTCCTCCTGCTCTTTCCACCAGAAGCTGGAGCACACTGCAGTCTTCTGGAGCAGGTCCCTCCTATGAGCATGCTCGGTGTCTAACTCAAATAACTTGGTATCTCAGCAAGCAATGACCTACTTCTGAACAAACTCAGAGCTGCACTCACTCCACACACTGCCGCGCCAGCAGGCTGGACTTTAGCTCCGCGGTCTCAGGGCTTCATTTAACTTGCTGTTCTAAGCACGAAACACTCCTGCACTTTTATTAAAGCATACCCTTATGTTTCAACATTTTAAAAAGATTTATCTTATTTTTAATTATATGTCTCTGTGTGGATTTGTGCACGTGAGTACTGGTGGCAGAGGAGAGAGACTTAGATCTCTCTTGAGCTGAAACACAGGCATCTGTGTGCTGAACGGGTCTTCTGCAAGCGCAGCAATGCTCTTATTGGCTGTGCCATCTCCAGCCCCAAGTGTCAATACTCAACTGTCAACACAATATGCCAAGATGCTGAAGAAAACTGCAATTTTAAGACATCTAAGATATGCCCCCAAACGTAAATATAAGCACTGATAAAGCAAACAAACTAGGATTCACTCCTCGGTCTGTCCTCCTGCCTACCTGTCAGGCAGCAAGACCTGGGAGGCAGGCGCTGCTGCTCCTCACTGCTATGCTTGCTCTGTGTTTTCAGCCTTACTCACATGCAACTTGGTGGTTTTTAGTTTTTTCTAAAGGCGTTTAATTTCTCCTGTGTAAACAGCAGTGAACCGAAATGCTGATATACATTTGCGCCATTGTTTGTTAACCTCAAGTTAAAGTTGATTTTTTTTTCTAACCTACAGATTATATAATAAATTATAGATGGTGTTACACAACAGCAGGCATGACCCAAATATTGCTAAGTGTAGAAAACAGAATTTTCTAAAATTTGTTTTTTGGTGTTTGTGTGTGTGTGCGCATCCGACTGTCCTGGCTGATCTGTAACTCAGAGAGAGTTCTGCCCCCTCCCCCTCAATGCTGAGATTAAAGCTGTGTGCCGCCACTCTAGGCAAAACTGTGTATTTTAAAGAACAAGTTTTATAAAAACGATAGAAAACCCTGAGTTTATACATATACATTTCTATTAGAACATAAATGGTTCATTGTGGTTTGCTGGGTGAACTGTGGCAACAGCCATGGACTTTGGGAGGATGGAGATTTATCACTGCTTCAGTTCAATCCCGTCCAGCAAAACCCAACCACACTCTTTCACGCCCACTTCCCGTTTTCCCTCTGGGCAGACAAGCAAAACCAAGAAACATCTGTAGGACGCGTCTGACACTTGACACTCACAAAGAAGGCAGCAAGCCTCTAGGATACCAGCATTTTAAAAATAAGATATTACCCTGTAATCCCAGAACTAAGAAGACAGAGAAAGGAGGATTGTGAGATCAAGACAGCATTGGCTGTCGACTCTGCCTGCATCCAGGCTTGCCCGTTTTTTAGGCAGAATTCTGTCTGTAGCAGAAATGAAGACATTTTGCCCAGTGGTTTGTTTGTCACATTTGAAGCCATCTCCATGAGGAGGTTCTTTGATGCTCATCACCCTCTTTGTGGAAGACTGGGTGTTGCCAGGAGTTAACCTGTCTCGCTGTCAAATAATCTTTAAAATAATAAAAACATCTTTAAATGCCATATTCTGTAGTGCTCTGAGGTTTTTGAAGACCTTATCTATTTTACCTTATCTATCTATAGAATCTTATCTGCTAAATCTAGGATGGATATATTCTTGTGATAAAAAACAGACTGACTAGTAATTGGCATGAGATGATTTGATCAACTAACCATTATACTGTATTACTTAATTATCCTAAACAGCCTGCAATGGCACTTTCCAAACTCGGCCAAAAAGGGTGAGCAAGTCCTTAATAGTTCTTGACTCACAAATATGTCTGTCAGATATATTGGGCCAGAAGGCTGTAGATGATGCTCCAACATTATAGAGAGTTTTGGGTGACTGTTCCGGCAGCAAACTGTCTCTATCAGTTTTTCATTTTGGAAGCTGCTACACCACACTTCCTGTTTACTCAGGTAATTAAGTTATATTTCTTCTCAAGTCTCTGATGTGGTTGAAGTCCAGATAGTTTAGTCTTACAATTAAGCTTAGTTGTTTAGGGGTTAAGATGTTTTTAAGTCTAGCTATATGTTTTAAGTTGATAGTGATGAGATATGATAGATACTGATTTTCATTCAGAATTTTAGACACATCAAGATAGGAAAGATGTTTTCTTCAAGTTTACCAAATACAAATAGCCAAACCACTATGGATCTAACATTTATATAATTCCTGATTGTTTCATGGTTCTTCTTGCTATATGTAGTTTATTTTATATATGTGTAATAATATAAATGTATATTTAAAAAAGAAATATAATAAAAATTGCAAATTAGTTATATAGCAAGTTCAAGGCCAGCAAGAGGTACATAAAAGATACTACCACAAAATCACTCAACCAATCAATCAAGAACAGAGGATAGCTCTGTAGTTAGGAGGACATACTGCCCTTGCAAATAAACCAAGTTTAGCTCCCAGCATCTATCCGCACTGGGCACCCACACTCAAATGCACACATCAACAAAGACATATACATATATACACAGTCTGAAATACTTTTTAAAAATCAAGGACTAAAGATGTAATGTGGATAAAGTACTTGCTAGCTTCTGCAAGACCTTAGGTTCAACCTCCAGACTGAGGGCTACGAGAGGACCACAGAGAGAAGTACATACAGCTACGTTTAATTTTAACACTTTTCCAGGGAAAACTTTGTTAAGTTCAAAGAAAACTACCAACAAAACATTTTCTCCAGCATTCGTACTGTCAAAGAGCTTTGGAGCTTTAGGCCTGTGGGTAGCTGCAGAATATTCTATCTTTGAAGAAAAAGTCTAGGAAGAGAAAGAACAAAAGATAAAAGCAAGCACCAAGAGTCACAAACTGATTGAAAGTCTAGAGGGAGGGTAAAGCATTTTGATAAGGAAAATTACTTGTGCTTTTATGGGGGAAAGCTCTGAGATGCCTAGATGAACACTAAGGGAATGGAGAGGAAGGCCAAGGGACAGCCAGGAGTGAGGTGAGGACCTGGACAGAGGCCCAGGGACCTATACGGGGACTAGAGCAGTGACACCAGCTGCATGAACAAAGATGGTGCCAACACTAGGACAAGAGAGAGAGAACCTAACTATTCTGAGAGGAATCTGGAAGCAGATGGCAAGCATCCTTTACGCCGAGCAGTGGACAGGTGAAGAAGGAGCACAGCAGCACAGGCACAGTCCTGTTTTCTTTCATCTCACCAGTTACGTCTCTCCACACCACCTCACTTCCCTTCAGCATCATTTTTTCCTCTTTTATACGTTCTACTTTACTGTCCACAGTAATCAGAGGTCTGTTCTGTGAGCCAGGGTTGCACTATGTAGGCAGCAGCTGTGAGTTTGGGGCTGCCTGCTCAATCTTTGACAGTGCACACGGCCATACTTTTGTTATTGTTTCATCAATCTCTATGTTATGTAATCATTCTTTAATTGACTGGCTTACCCTTCCTACCAGCAAAGTCCATAACAAATATTTCCCAATAAGAATGAATGCTTAAAGAATTCAACGAACGAAGATATCATCTATTCCTCTGACAATCATGTGTTCTCTGAAGATTTAATTATATATTTTTTTAATCGACACTTAGCCACGGGTGGGAATGTAAGAATCGAGAATAGATCTTTTTGTTGCTATTTTGAAGCAGGATCTCACTATGCTACCCAGGCTAGCCTCAGGCTCATGATGTCCCAGGCTTGATGACAAGCATGTACCTCTATGTCCAGCCTCCATGAGTTTTGCCTGCAATTTGCTGTACTTTTAGAGCAGTGATGGGCTCCCAGGCAACCTGAGTAGGTGAGAGACAGAGATCTCACATTTTTCCTCCCCTCCCATGCACGGCTCTTACTAAGACACTACTCCCTCTGCAGAGTGTTAGGACTCACACTTGGTGCTGTGTGCACTATACTACAGTTTGTGGTTATTTTGTTTAGCACAGGCTTGCAGCAGCGTCATCTGGGGTAGCCGACGAATATGAGAAAACATGCACATACTGTACACACACTCATTCACTCACTTCAAAAGTCTCTAGTCTGTCTGTGTGAGGCCACACGACTGTGGAGAATCTCCTTAAATTCTAAGGTTGAGAGAGAGATTAGAGAAACCACCCTCTCTAGGGCTTCAAGTTTACTCATATTGCACTGTCAGCTAGTGCTTTCTTTTGATTTCTGGGTAGTGTGCTATTGTGTGGATATTGCCCATTTGTTATCCCTTCATAGCACCTGGGCAGGAGATGGCACCCATGTCCATTCTGAGGCTATGAGGAATAATGACACTACCAACATCTTAGCACAAATCTTTGTGCAAATGTAGTTCAGTCCTGAGTAGATGGATGGGAGTGGCATCGCACAATGAGGCTCATAAATAACCTTTTCAGAAAACGACAGCTTCTTTCCAAGTGGTTATACTGCTGCATATTCCCACCACCAATGTAACAGTATTCCCGGTTATCCACCAGTGTAACAGTGTTCCCGGTTATCCACCAGTGTAACAGTGTTCCCGGTTATCCACCAGTGTAACAGTGTTCCCGGTTATCCACCAGTGTAACAGTGTTCCCGGTTATCCACCAGTGTAACAGTGTTCCCGGTTATCCACCGGTGTAAGTGTGTTCCCAGCTAACCACTGGTGTTAAAGAGTGTTCCCAGTTATCCACTGGTGTAAGAGCACCAGTGGGCTTGGGTATTTTCACTTTGTAATACCCTGAAGTCTGATGGCACTGAACACTTTTCATGTGCTTATTAGCTATGTGTGTAAGGTCTTTTTGTGTTTGTGTAATATGTTATTTATTAGCTATATGTGTAAGTTTTTTCTCTGTGGAATATGTCTGACATCTTGGCCTACTTAAAAGTTATCTTGAGTTCTGAGCATTCTTACAGCTGTGGATCAATTCCTTGGCAGCCAGTAGCTTGCTTTGTGCTCTCTCAATTATCTAATTACATAAAGCGAAAGCTTGAAACTGATAAAGTACAACAAATTTTTTTCTTTAATGACTTTTAGCATGTAATAAAATTTTATCAGACTGAAACTTATAAACATAAGCTTTATCATTTCTGTTCTTAATTAAGGTGAATACTCAATCGCCAATAAGTTTCTGTATATGAGCCGAGAACAGTGGCACACATTTGTAATCCCAGCACTCAGGGACACAGAGGCAGGTATATGATGTCATTATATAAAGACCTACGGATTGTTGTTTTGATTTACCTATGGCTTTCCAGAACATCACTGGTAGAAAAATCCTTTCTTTAGTGAATTCTTGTGGCATCTTCATGAAAAATTTCCCCTTGGTTTTGGAGAGTAGAAGTAATAAGTAAGGAAAAACAAAACAAGATATAGACAGACTTGGGTTGAAAAAGCAGAAAAGAGCTAATGAAGTTAATACTTGACAGCTTTATTTCTCTCCCAGGTGGTTTGGTGATCTGCTAAGAATGGAGGAAGGGGGAGGCAACAAGCACTCTGAGGAGAGTTAACCAGAGCCACGCCATTCCCTATACTAGTTTTGCAAAATGACAAACTCTCAGGCCCTGACTCAGATCCTGGGACTTCCATTACGTTTTCCATTCCCAAGAAGGGTAGGAAAAAAGGATAAAAAGATTTTAATTTCAGCTTGTTTACAAAGTTTGAGAGTATATGTAGACAGACCTTAGTTATAAAGTACAGAAAGAGTTAATACAATTTCCTCCCAAAAAAACCTCTGCTCTGTCACCGTGTTTCCTCCAAGAGTGGCTAGCAGGCTTACTCAAGCTCTGCACAGTACTCAGCAGTAGAGGATCTTAGAGTATAAGTTTATCAAACTTCACATCATTAGGGTTGACTACTGAGCTACTAGCTAGAGGCCCTCAAGATCACACTGCCATATATTTATGAGAAGTCTAAAGAAGGCTTAATCAACTAGGGAAGGGAACAGTGGCCAGAGAATCTTGAACATGAGAAGAAAAACCATTAGTTCAAAATAGCCTCTGTCATTGCTGTCACCATTTCACTCTTTGAGGCAAACCAATGATGGTCCCAGTCCCACACAGTGCCAATCACACTCAGAACACTGACGCTCTGTACACTGCTGCCAGAGACTCCTCTTTCTGCTTTCTACAGCCCTCACCCAGGGCTTCAGAAGGCAGTAGAAAACAGGAAATCATCTGACTTCTAAAATAGTCATTTTTAGTAACTATCAAAATTTGGAACTCTCCAACTATCCATGAAGAAACCGAGGGGCGAAAGAGATGGCTCAGTGGTGAAGAAGAATGTGCTCTGCTCTTCCCGAGGAGCCAAGTTTGTGTCCAGAACTCACACCGGGTAGCTTACAACTGCCTGTAACTCCAGCTCCAACGCATCATAAGCCATCTTCTAGCCTCTGTGGCCCGTGCACTCACACCCCCCCCCCACACACACACTTAAAAATAATAAATTAAAGGGGCTAGAGAGGCTAGAGAGAGGCTCAGTGGTTAAGATTACTTGTTGCTCTGCAGAGGACATGGGCGTGGTTTCCAGCACCCACATGGTGGTTCACAACCATCTACAACTCCAGTCTCAGGAGATCCGATTTCTTCTTCTGACCTCCAAAGGGACTATCAAGCACACATGTGGCGCAAAGACATGCATGCAGGCAGAACACACAGAGAATAAAATGAATAAACTTAAAAATAAAATGAACCCCATGGGTTGTTAAATGGAAGGGAGCAGTAACAGGATGATCTTTGCACATAAATTTGCAGGAGTCTTTGGCAAAGGTATAGATTCTACATAATAAATATGCTACTGACAAAAAAGAATTGAATTTTAAAAATGAATTTTTATAAAACAAGCTTAAATATACCACTGACTTTTACTGTAGCAATAAATCCTTAGCATTGACTTAGTATGTGGCAAGATAATGAATAGACCTAATTATACATTATTTTGGCATTTAAGTTGTCTGTTGCTACAGGCAATACTTATACTAGAGAAAACCCTCATTCTTTACTAGAAAAATAAAGGACATACAAGGCAATTTTGCTTCTGAATAAAGGTATAAGAGAAAAATATTTATTAAATATTGCATTATGTAAGTGAAAAGAAAAGCCAGGGTTGGGACAGCACTATTATTACTTTCTGTTGAGACATTATAATAACTACTTAATACCCAAGAAGTTGTGGGTTTTTTCCTGTTTTGCTAAGAATATTGTTAATGAGATGACTACAATGTTACCCTAAGTATTGTGGAAATCTTACCACTTCCAAAAGAAATTTGTTCCCTTTGTTTGCTCATTCTGCAAACATGTGCTGAGTACAGTCTGTGGCAAACACTCCTGTGCACACCTCGGGAGCTTACAACCTACAGGGAGGAATCAGAGAATATACTACAGAAAGGGCTATGCAGAGAGCTAAGATGCACTATGGGACTGAGAGTGGAGGATCAGAAAAAGCCCTGAGGAACAGTATTTAAGCACTGACTTAATGACATAAAAGTGGCGGTGGGGGTGGGGCCCAGATTGGGCAAGCTAAATTTAGACTCTAAACTTGGCATTCTAAAGAGAAGAAGGCTTGTAAACCAAATATAGTGGAGTGAGAGAAAATGGCGAGGTGATGAAGTCTGAGATACAGGAAGTCAGCTAGTACTGGATTCTTGGACCACGCAAGTGATCTCTGGGCATGCTTTCAGAGCAACGGGAAAGCTGCTTGTGTTTACACTTTGAGAAGATGCACTCTTCTACAGTATGGGGAATGGATCAGAAAAGGCCAAATGCAGAGCTCAGAAAAGCTGAGAGGCTATGGTAACTGGAGAGATGATGGTGGCACAGAAGGGAGGGAGGCTAGAGACACAGGAGGCAGCATAGCTGGACACTTTTAGAAGAGGTGTCAACTAGGTCTGCCAATAGAAGGTACAAGTTTGTTGAGTAAAGGAGAGAGATTAAGGATGCTTCCAAAGCTTGCAAGGCTGTTTTCTAAGTGTCGCCACAAGGCACTGTTTCAGTGTACATACATGAGGTTAGGAATGGATGCAGGTGCAGATGACACTGGCATGTGGCACGCATAGGGCCTTGGAAGTAATGAATTTACAAAAAGATCTCATGATTGAATTTTACTGAAAGAAAACTTCAGAAACTCAGATACAATAAAATATCACTTAACATCATAGAAAGAACAAAAATTATTGTCCTTTTAAATCTAAAACTAGATGGGTATATTTCAACATTTCAGTCATCTCAATTAGTTTAGTAGGCAAGACAAATACCAGATGCTCATTAGGCAAAATTATGTAAACAGCAACAAAGAAGACAAGAGGCCAGAAGAGAATGATCTAGAACAGCTTGAAAGTAAAGTTTATCTATGCAGTGGAATGTGGCATGTAGCTGTTGAAGACATGAAGGCTGGACCACAGACACTACTATGGAAGACAGAATAAACACAAGCCACCCAGAGTGGGCAACAGAGCAGGCACGGTGACATCACTTTCTACATAGTACTTTTGCAGTTGGCAGTGAAAACAAAAGGGAGAGAGAGGTGGAGAAAGAAAAGGTACCCAGGTCAGCAAGGATTGAAGGAGTTCAGGAGGAGAGTTTTCACATGCAGGTTCTAGTCTGCCTGCCAGCTTTGCGAGAGACTCTAAGGCTTGGTTTATTCATGTGTTGAATGGAATTATAAACATTAAATGAACTAATGTTTAAAAAAAATCTAGTATATTGTCAATGCCAATATATGGTATCTATTCTTCCTTCTTTCTTTTTTGGTTTGTTTTTTGAGATAGTGTTGATAAACAACCTAGGCTGGCCTCAAAAAAAAAATATTTTTTAACTTTTTAGTGATTCTTTGTGCATCAATGCACATCATGCACCTAAATCCCATGCGTCTCCTCCTCCCTCCAAATTGTCCTCTGCTCTTGTACCCCTCCACACAGTACACCTTTTCTTTTGTCCACACAGCTTTGCTTGCAAATGTTCATTGCACTGAGTCACTGCTCTGGTTCAGGACCTCTGGCTTCTGCCACTCCATCAATACAGGATCCTCACTCGGACTCCTCTTGGATGTCCTGTTGTCGCCCTGCGTCAGGGAGGTCCTGAAGCTTTGGTTCTGCAGGACCTGGCCTCAAACTTATGATCCTTCCTACTTCCACTTCTCAAATGCTAAGGCTATGGAAATCCATCACCAAACCTAGTGCCTCCAGACACTTTTTTATTCATCAACCTTAAAATATACTATATACAGAATAAATTATTTTCCTTAGTTAAAGAAAGTACCAGGCAAGGAGAATCAGGTCTTCAACTCTCGTCAATCAGGACACTGAGACAGGAGGATTTTGAGTTCCGTATCAGGTTGACAAAAACAGCAAAAGGGATCAGAGAGTGAGCAGCGACCCACTAGGACTTACTGGGCTGCAGTAGTGCAAGCACACTTCATCTGAGACGCCTTACTGTAACTGTACCAACGCTTAGCTTCACATCCCTGTGCTTCTCTACAGACACTCCAGTGTTCAACTTGTCTGCAGCATATCATACGGCTGGCTAATAAAGGTAGAGAGGATGGAGAACACAGCCAAGGGGCTTTAGTCTCAGGGTTATACTCACTCACATCACAATAAGACAAAAACACTACATAAAACAGAATAGATTTCCAAGTAAATAATAAAATTCAGTCCCAACTTCCAATGTAGAATGACGGATAAAAATTTAAACTGCTTAGTGATAATGCTCAGATTTACTTTTCAAATGCTGGCTTCATGAACAACATTCATGTATTATCTTAAAAAACAAAGCCCACCCTAATGAAGCAACATTCTTACAAATCACTATATTCTGGCCCTTTCTAATCAAGATTTTTTTTCTAAAAAAGACATTCAAAGACATTAACAGTATGCCGCTTTTTATGCTGAAAGTTTGTTTACAAGCTTTGATCTTTGATTCGCACACTGTATCCATGCCCCCAAACATACCATGTAATTTGGAAGTCTCACACGGGATCTAGAGAGATGGCTCAGTGGTTAAAGGCACTTTTTGTTCTCACAGAAGACCTGCATTTGGTTCCCAGCACCCACGCGGTGGCCACAAACATCTGTAACTCCAGGTGCAGGGGATCTAATGCCCTCGTCTTACCTCCAAGGATACCAGTCACATATGTGTACACATTCATGCATGTAAGCAAACACTCATAAAATAAATCTTAAAAAACTTAAGAAGCCAAGCTTACTCCACAATGGGATAGTAAACATTTTAGGCCTTGTGAACCAAATGGTTTTGCCATGACTAAAAATTATGCCTAGATAATGAGAAAATAGTCATAGACAATACATAATCAAAGGAGCATGACTATGGTCCAACAAAATTTTAATTCAAAACCCAACAGGCTGTATTGGTCCCTAATCTAGAGGACCAATTTCATAGCATGGTGCCGGCCCCAGATTTCCTCAGGACCACCTCACTCATTGGTGAGCACCATGACTCACTGCACTTCCATTTTCAAATGTTCACTGAGTTTCTGAGTATTTTCCCCCTTGTTCTGTACTTTACCAACCAAACAGAACTTAAGTATTTTCTTTCCTCATAGTTTTTAATCAAACTTATTTCTATACCTTTGACTTCCCTGTCATAAGTAGAAATAAAGACACTTCTCTACAAATAAAATGTTTCTGTAAGATTCAAACCAAAAGCAAGCACTTCATGACTTCATTTTCCTGAATAAAGCTCTATTCTGTGTAAATGCCACATTTTCACTATCCATTTAAGTGTTGATGACCATTTTGTCTAGTTCCGTTTACTTGCTAATATGAACAGAGCAGCAGTGCCATGAGTAGACAGGTGTCTTTAGGGTAGGGATGCAGACTTTTGGGCATGTGCCAGGTGTGCAGCGTGTCATATCACAGCGCTATTTTTTAATTTTGGAGAACCCTCCATACTGATTCTTATAATGGCTGTATTTGGATGCTCTCCCATCAGCAGTGAATACAGGGCTCCTCTTTTCTCACATCACCACCAGCACCAATGCCACAACCACTCTTGACTAGGGAAGGTGGTATCTCAGAGTAGTTTTAACGTGTATCTCCCTGATGGCCAGGGATTTTTAGACACTTCTAAAAATAGTTACTGGCCACTTATGTTTCTTCTTCTGAAGAGCTGCCTATTCATTTCATTAGCCTGTTTGTGATCAGCAAATTTGGTGGCTTTCTTTTCTTTTCTTTTCTTTTTCCTTGATGTTTGTTTGTTCTTTTTTGGAGAACCCTATCTTATCTGACTGTGGCTGGCCTAGAACTTACTATGTAGACCACCAGCTTCAGTTATTAAATTAAGGTCCCATTGATTTTTCTACAGGGGTGAAAGATAAGATTTTAATGTTTTTTGTTTTCTGCTTTTTTAAGTCTTATGTGGATAGTGACTATTTGCCAACATATGAAATATTATTTTTTATGAGTATATACTTACTGCATAAAATAGACCTTACAGTTACATTTTCACATGTGTACATATTTTGATCATATTTATCTATTATCTCGTCTTGTTGCCTACCAACAGCCCAGCCCCCTGCCCTCTCTTTTCTTTCTCCTTAGGTTTCACATAAAAGAAAACATGCAATACCCGTCACAGCCTGTCTTTGTTTAACATGTGTCATGATCTCAGCTCCACCCATTTTTCTGCAAATGACCTGATTCATTCTTCTCAATAGCTGAATTTCTACATTGGTTGTATGTGCCACCTTCTCTACCCACTCACCCGGCGATGGGCGCTGACCCCATTCCTGGCTGCTTCGAATAGACTAGAAATAAGTATGATGTGAACAAGGATCTTCCTTGTATGCTGACTTGGATTCCTTCCCTGGGGAGGTACAGCTAAATCATATGATAGTTCTATCTCTAGTTTTGGAAGGAACATCAACACTCATTTACATAATGACTGTGTTAATTTACACGGTCAGTAACAGAATGGAAGAGTTCCTTTCCTTCCACATCCTAACCCAGCATCTGTTTCTGTTTTCTCTTTAGATTTGTTTCCTTCATGATAGGCATCTCACTAGGGTGAGGTGGAATGTGTAGTTTTGATTTTTATTTCCTCATAACTTAAGGTAGTGAATATTATTTAATATAATTACTCAGTTTGTTTTCCAACTTGCTGGTTAGATTACTTGTCCTTTTTTTCCCCCTGAGGCAGGTAGCCTTGGCTGTCCTAGACTCGCCTTTGTAGACCAGGCTGGCCTCGAACTCACAGGAATCCTCCTGCCTCCGCCTCCGAGTGCTGGGATTAAAGGCGTGCGCCACCACGCCTGGCTTATTTGTCCTTTTGGTATGTAATGTCTGATGTGTTTTGGATAGTAATTCACTGTCAGATGAACAGCAGAGAAGATTCCTTTTAGTTTATAGCTGGCCTCCTAATCTTTTGGTTCTTTTCTGTGCAGAAGCTTGTTAGTTTGGTGCAACCTCATGTCAACTCTTGCTCTAAATATACTTACTGGTGTCCTAGGAAATAACTAGTCAGCACACACGCACCTCACACTGCTTTTCTAGCTTCTGTAAAATGCAAGGCTTTCTTTCCATTTCTCACTGTATTTGGAAACTGACCCCTGAAGCTGCTTCTTTTGTAATTTCAACCTATGCCCATCTAGGGATGCTTCTTCGGGTGAATCTCATTTAAAACACACGTAGTGGTTGTCATACAAGACTAAAGGTAAACACAGAAAGGGAGATCACATAGGGAACTTGTAATGATTCTGACATCATGGAAGTTCTGGCTCTGAGTCGTCTTCACTTCCTCAACATTCCAGAAACACTGAGTTGATGAGAGACTGACTTTACACTCTAATACAGAAGCAGGATTGTAATTTACAGGAGTGTAGGTGCAAAACGCCTAGGATGGCCTGACGCAGGACACAGCCCCACTTCTCTTCTGCAAGGTCTGGCACAACGTTTTTACAGTAAGCTGATAATTTAGTAACTAATAAAAAAAAGTTGTGTGGGGTTCTTTTGTAATTTTTCCCTGTGGGCATCTAGGAACGTTTCTTTTGAGGGAATCTCATTCAAAACACACTTAGTGGCTGTCTCACGAGACTCACGGAAAACACACTTAGTGGCTGTCTCACAAGACTAACGGAAAACACACTTAGTGGCTGTCTCACGAGACTCACAGAAAACACACTTAGTGGCAGTCTCACGAGACTCACGGAAAACACACTTAGTGGCTGTCTCACGAGACTAACGGAAAACACACTTAGTGGCTGTCTCACGAGACTCACGGAAAACACACTTAGTGGCAGTCTCACGAGACTAACGGAAAACACACTTAGTGGCTGTCTCACGAGACTAACGGAAAACACACTTAGTGGCTGTCTCACGAGACTCAGGGAAAACACACTTAGTGGCTGTCTCACGAGACTAACGGAAAACACACTTAGTGGCTGTCTCACGAGACTCACGGAAAACACACTTAGTGGCAGTCTCACGAGACTAACGGAAAACACACTTAGTGGCTGTCTCACGAGACTAACGGAAAACACACTTAGTGGCTGTCTCACGAGACTAACGGAAAACACACTTAGTGGCTGTCTCACGAGACTAACGGAAAATGCAAAGAAGGAAAAAGAGAGAGAGAGAAGGAAAGGAAGGGGAGGAAATTTCTTTTTCTGTTTTTGTTGTTGTTGTTGTTGTTGTTGTTGTTTTTTGTTTTTTGAGACAGGGTTTCTCTGTGTAGCCTTGGCTGTCCTGGGCTTGCTTTGTAGACCAAGCTGGCCTTGAACTCACAGAGATCCACCTGCCTCTGCCTCCTGAGTGATAGGATTACAGGTACGAGTCACTGTGCCCAGCTGAAGGAAATTTCATACAACTGATTTAATTATTTGCACTGTTTGAGTGGGAAAAGCTCTTGTGAATTCAAATAGTATTTTCACAACTGAAAATATAATTTATACCAGTAAACAGTAAAAAGCTAAATATTTCCTAAAAACTTCCACTAAGATGTAAGACAGTTTCAAGATTACTTCAAAATCAGAGAGAAAACATAAAAGGCCATGATACTGACTGCATGGATGGTTTCCTTGCCATCAAAGGCAACAGGGAACGTTAATAAAGTCTATGGAAAAAATAATTCTAAGGATGAAATAGCTGAATAATAATATTCAAAACATGAGAGTGTGGACGTGGAGGAGTGAGGAAGTGGGTAACTGACATGTGGTAGCCAAAGCCAACAACTAAGAAGGCGGTCCATCAATGCCTTTGGAAAAGGGCAAAGCAACCAATCACATTCCTCTAGGATGAGATCAAGCACAGAGGAAGGACACTCAATCACGAAAGCATCCGTGAGAGACAAATTCTGGCTAGCCTTTCTCCTGCAGACTTCCCAAATTTTATTACCCTTTGACAAAGCAGCTATTCGCGTCAATAAAACATTAGCACACTATGTCATGCCAGACCTACCACTGGTCTAAGTAAGGCTGGAGAACAGGCTGTTTATTGGCATAAGTTGCATTAATGTACTAATGTCACCACATTTATTTTCCTGACTCATTCCTGAGATGTGGACTGGTAGATCCCACTGCCTTCCTCAAATCTCCACCTGGCTTTTCTACCACCATCGTACACATAATCTGCCTGAAATTAATCTATACATTACCAATTTTCTGGAAACAATCTCCTCCCAGCCACAGAGATCACAAGTCTGGGACTTACTCCTGTCCTCTAACCATTGCTGTACAATGCAGGAGTTTCCTAAGCAGCTTTTCTCCTCCAGCTATGCTCCAGGCATGCTGCTTTCTCTTATACCTCATGAATCTCTTTACCCTGGACGGCTCTTCCCTGGCAAACTATTTATCTGCCCCAGCTTACATATATTTTATTTGCCTGTGAAATTACTAGTCTAAAAGTTGGGCGTGGTGGCACACACCTGTAAACCTTAGCATTCAGGAGGCAGAGGCAGAAGGATCTCTGGGAGTTTGAAGCCAGCCTGGTTTACAAAGTGAGTCCAGGTCACCTAGTCCAGGGCTGCTACATAGAGAAACCCATCTCAACACCTTACTCCCTTTCCCTTGCAGAAAAAGAGAAATGACCAGTCTATTTGAGGACCCTAGAAACTAGCAGAAGGTTTAGCATGAGAAAAGTCCAAGACACATCACTCACTTAAAGAAGTTTTCTTAAATTCATCCACTTGCCATCAAATATGTACAATAATATTCTTATATATAAATCATATATGTAAATAATGCTAACAAGATAAAAATAAAAAGTTAAACTCAAGAAGGGATGAAGTACACTAGAGAAAATGATTTTAACTACAACTAAACCTGACAATTCAGACCTTGAGGAAACGTAAGTAGAAAGGATAGCCCACTTACTTTTCCTTTCCAATTTGACTTCAACGCCTTAGTATTTTTATTAGCCGTATTCCTTTCTTTTTCCAAATACACATGGACTTTTATTTATAGTACACTACACACATTAAGAACAGTTATGAAACAATCAGGAAAGCCATATGTAAAAGTTACATTCAAAATGTTTAGCTTATTTGTATTTGGCTACCTTGAAGAAAACCCTATCTGTCCTACCTAGGGGAGTCTAAAGTTGTGTACCTAAATCATTCCCCAGCACATCTTGTATTTATCACCTTAAAAAACATCTTTCTAAACCTTAACATATTTTCTTAAATCCTAAACAACTCAAGCCTAACTGTGAAACGACCTAGTCTTCAACTCCACCAGAGACTTGAGGAGGAATAAAGCTATTACTTAAGAAGGCAGTGCTGTCCTTTCTTAATTCTGTAGCCATGTTTCAAACCTGCACTCTACTGAGTGGTGGTGCGATCTGTGCACACAGAGCCAGGAGGACACAGGAGTCCTCCTCTGTCACTGTCACCTCTTACTGGACCAGGGGCTTGCTCTTCAGCTAGGCTGGCCGGCCAGCAGGCTCTCAGGATCTCCCTGTCTTCACCCCTAGTGCTAGGGTTACATGCCAGGCTGTGGTTCAAACTCAGGGCCTCAGGCTGACAGAACACACGCTCTTACCCACTGAGCTGTCTCCCCCACCTCTATCTTTTCTATTTTACATTATAACTTTAATGAATCCAGCAGTGCTCTGATGGGTGGCGGACCAAAAATTATATTCACTGACTATGTGTAAAGTCAGAGGACAACTCTAAGAAGCCAGTTCTTTCCTGCCACCTTACACAGTCCTGTGTAAGAGTCTCGCTACTTGCTGGGGCCTCTAGAACTGCTTTTGTAAGACTCCACATACATGAAACCATTGCTACTAAGAGGAAGAACACAACTGTATCAGAAAGGGCACCTTTAAAGTCTTGATAAAGATGCACATGAAATACACTGTTTGACAAATCAGTAAACTAATAAATAAGCAGTCTTAGTTACATACTTACAATATTTCTTTCAACCACTAGAGGGCAGGAATGGCATACTGTACTTCAACTTGTTTTTAACTATTAAAGAGTTTAATATAAATTTAGTAAATGCTAAATATTACTTTATACTGTATTATTATACAATGTATTTTAAAGTTATGCACAGTATAAAGTGAAGGGGGAAATTCATGCTACTTAATAGATGGAATTGATTTTGACTTCAATTCTCCAAAAAGCCACTAGTAAGATTAAAAACTGATTTATAATATAGATTTCAATGAGTGAATGCAAACTCACAGATAGTATTTTAAATAGGAAATAAATCAAAGAACAGAAGTTGAGAACTCAATTTCAAGGAACATTCAGAGAACAGAAAATAGTCTGGATCCCGCTTTGATCAAGTCTGCAGGTGTTATTTCCTTTTTTTTTTTTAATTAAAAATTTTAATGTACTAGTTAGAAATGAACTGACAACTTTTTAGTAAATGTCTGAAAACAAGTTTGATACACTAACTTCAGGTGATAATCTGGCTTCCTTGTTCTATTTCACCAGAATACTGTGTACCTGGCAGAAGCATATGTGGGGCCCAGGAGAAGAGAATAAATACCTTCACTGAAGCCAAACCATCCAGCGGAAAGCCACAATGACTGCAGATGTGCCAAGATGTCCCGCAGCACTTGTTCATTATGTCTAGTAATTTGTACCTGCTCTACCACCCCATCCTTTTTTGTTTGTTTGTTTTTTGTTTTGTTTTTAAAATTTTTAGAGACAGGGTTTCTCTGGGTAGCCTGGAAGTTGCTCTGTAGACCAGGCTGAGCTCAAATTCAGAGATCTGCCTGCCTCTGCCTCCTAAGTGCAGGGATTAGAAGAGTGTCTTGTCCTCCCAGCTGCTCCTTTGTTTTTAATGCTATCTTCCAGCAAATAGCTTGTTACTTATGATTTAAAATACTCATCACTTTATACTGAATTAGGTACTTTGAGTGACAAAACTAACAAAAGTTACTTATTGAAGCCAAAACAGCTGTACATTTTCAAGGGCCTTTCAGCAACTCACGTTGCAATGGTTTCCGGTCTGCTTCTAGCTACTAAGATCTTGTGACTGGCAAAACACATTTACAAGTCCATAGAGACAGGTGACAAATAAAGTGGAGTCCAGTGTCTCAAAGGGGATATCAGGGTGAAAGAGGCTTTATTATAAAAATACCCACTTCCTTAATAATCTCAAATAAAACAAAACAAAACCCAAAAAACAAAAACAAACAAAGCCCAACCAACCAAAAAACAAACAAACAAAGCCCAACCAACCAAAAAACAAACAAACAAACAAAGGCCGAGGCTTAGCGGGTAAGAGCACTGTCTGCTCTTCCAGAGGTTCTGAATTCAATTCCCAGAAACCACATGGTGGCTAAGGACCATCTGAGATGAGATTCGGTGCCCTCTTCTGGTGTACAGGTATACATGCAGACAGAACACTATACATAATAAGCAAACAAATATTTAAACAAATAAGAGCTTAAATTTTAAAAAGGAAAGTGTTCCAAAGATGGTGATTAATTAATTAATGATAACAGCACAACACATGTGCATCATGATATTTAACAGAGTAGGGGCACTTATGTATTTGGTAGTCTGATATACATAAATTCCTGAATCACTGAGTAATTCCCTCCCCCCTCCCTCCCTCCCTCCTTTGGAGTGGGGCTTTTGTAGCTTCTATGACAATTAATTAAATTCAAATTAACCTAAGTGGGGAAAAAAAAAAAAAAAAAAAAAAAAAAAGGCCCAGGGGCAGATGGAAGAACACAAGACTCAAAAGATTCAGCTAATGACCAAGACCGACTGCTAACTATGCCAAGGACAGCTAACCGCTAACTCTCCTGAGGACAGCTATACTATAACACCTTGAAGGCTTCAGAACCAACACAGAAGACTAGAGCTCACAGAGTCAGGATGAAGACTCTATGTAGGGTCAGTATGAGCAGTCTTAACGGGATGTAAGGTGAAACAGTAAATTAATTAATTTAAAAAAGAAGAAGAAAACAGATACAACGTTGAAGGTCTCTGCTTGCTTGCTGAGTTGGGTTTTGGATTCTCTAATAGCAAACTCAGATGCTCCTGCAGCAGCTCCCGACCGCTGAGACTCAGGCATGTGCCACCATGCCTGGCCTCTGTTATTAAAGGCTCATAGAGCAAAGCTCTTGTCCTTTCATCACATCAAAGTTTACAACATTTTTTGAAAGTCAGGTTCTGAGCAGCAATAATACAGAATTTATTAAAAGTTTAAAAGTCAACAGTGAAAACAAACATCAGAATCTGAATGAGATTTAGTATGCAAGTTCCAAAGATGAATTCAAGACCAAAATTATGGCCAATTCCAGGTATTATGAGAAGGAATAATTTGGATTTTAAAACTTATATGTACCAAGATGAATGAGTAACATGCACTGCTGTAGACAGCCACCACTACAAATACAGTTAGCCACGATATACTTCTCCTTCAAGTAAATGCAACACTGATTATTAGCAAGCACATTACAAATAAATGTACATTTATTTTTTAAGTTACCATGTTCTTCTAAATTGCATAACTTATTTTAAATTTCCACATATAAAATTATATACAAAGTAAGTTTTTTCTTTTCATAGAGATCAATTTATAAGAAAAAAGCACAATCAAACCACTAAAAACTTCAAAACGATCTGTCTTGCAGGCAGTAAGACAAAGTGATGAATAAGGTAAACAAATCTGCTCCACAGCCGGAGCTACAGAAGTGTGAAGAGCCAGCGCCCTCATCTGGCCAAACAAGGAACTCAACATTTTCAGTGCTCCTGTGTCATCTAAAAAGGAAATTTCAGCACTTTAATTGGTGTATTTAAAAGTCGTGGGGGGGGGGGGGGGAGGAAGAGAAGGCAATAAATTATCAGTACAAATTTGTCTGCTGCCTTTTTAAGAGGCTTAAAAGGCTTGACTTTTTGCTACTAAAATCGCAACAATTCAGATCAAATATGTTTACCAGTCCTCTCTCTTAATTGCAATCATTAAAAAATGGCCTAAAGAGGAGTCTGCCTGGGGCCTGCAGTATAGCTTATCAGGCCTGACTGCAGTCTGCAGAACCACACGGTGGAGGACAAGAACCCACTCCCTGAGGCTGGCCTCTGACATCCACACTTGTGCCATATTTCCACACGCATACATACACAAACAAATATATGCAATAACTAAATTTAAAAAATAAATACCATAAAACAAGATAGATTATGACTCATATCAAATAATCTGGAAAATTATCTTTAGTGGTAAGAAGTAAGAGTTTGTACCCTTTCTTCCTGCTTTTCTTAAAAATTATACATAGATGGAGCATCCTTGTCTTCCTTCCTGGGAACGAAACTATCCCAGACTTTGGAATACTTAGTTTACCGTTGAGTGTCCCTAACACAAATATCCAAAACCTGGAGTTAGGAGAAGTTCTGCATGCTAAGACATAAGTGAAGTAAACGGAGCCTGGTCTTTCAGAGCTGTTTCCAGACCTAAGACCCTGACAGCTAGGTCTGCTAACTTCCTTGTATTATCAGTGTGATATCTCCACTAGCCAGAACTAGTGGAGCTCAGAACAAGACACCATCTCCAGTGAAGTTCCACCGGAAATGCTGAGGGTAAGCATTACAGAGCAACAAGCCTCCTGTCACCATCATATGATGACCCACAGCACAGGTATCAGCAAGTGCCAAGATGTTAGCTTTCTGCCAGACATTATAAGTGAGAGTTAGAGTAGTTATCACTGAACCATGTCCAGAATTCAAACCCCAGGCCCAGAACTTGGGGCAGCACTACTACATGCTGCAAGGGCTCCGAGACAGACCACATATTATCTAAGGAGCCTCATGAGTGAAATGAAAAAGTAGGAGTCAGAGGCTAGAGAAAGGCAGGGTTGTCCACTTTGGTGATGAAGACCACAAGCTAAGTAGGATAAATTCTAGAAGCAGAAAGAAGCAAGGAATTAGATTCTGCTTAGAGCCTCTGGGAAGGAACCCAGCCACCCATTCAACATGTACTTATTTTGTTTTCTTATTTAATCTATCCGTATGTGCGTCTACATGTGCGGTGTATGTACTGTTCATATGAGCACATGTAGACAGGCGCACACGCACATGAAGGCATCTATCACCTCTCTGCTTGTTTTGGGAGACAGGCCCTCCTCACTGAGCTTGGAGCTGACTAAAGAGGCTCTCTGGCCGATGAACTCTTGAGACTCTGCTCTCTCCTCCTTTCCCCCTCAGCGCTGGCCTTACAAACTCCTGGCTTGTGTACCAGAGCACGAGGGGCTGCACCCAAAGCCTCACGTTCGTGTGGCGGGCACTTTGCCAACTGAGGCATCTCCCCAGTAGTTTCCATTTACTCTCCAGACAAGGTCTCATCAGTGTAGCCCAGGCTGCCTTGAGCTGGTGACTGTCTTGCTTCAGCTTCTAGAACACTGGGAGAAAGGCATTCACCCAGGCTTCTGGCCAACACCATTTTACACCAATGAGAACTGGGCTTCTGACCTACAGATCCACAGCTGATTGGCTGTTGTAAGCCACAAGGTCTGCAGTAATTTCTATAGCAGGGACAAAAACAAGAGCACCAAACCCAACACACTGAAGCAAAGTTAGTCTAACCCTGCCTGTGGCTGAGGTAGGTACTATTACCAATCCTAATTTACATAACCCAAGGCTTGAAAACAGGCTTGTCCAGTTAACTTCCAAGGACACACACCAAGTTAACCCTCAGACCCAGGATTTGCTCTGTCTGCGTCAGCACAAAACAAAGACAGTGTCCACCATATATACTCAACCACCTTCTTGTGGTAAACATGGAATCATTAATTTTGTTTTAAAAATGTATTCCTTTTGTCTTATGTATGTGTGGCTGTAGATGCAAGCCCATGTACCACGTGTGAGTAGGTACCCACAGCCAGACAGAAAGGTCACCTGGAGACTGGTGTTGCAGGTGCTATGAGCTGCATGACTTGGGTGCTGGGAAGCAGACCTGGGTCCTCTGCAAGAGCAGCAAGTGTGCTTAACCACTGCACCGTCTCTCCAGCTCACCAGCGACTTGGCGCTGAAATGTTGCCACACGCGCTCCTGCACCTAGTTTCAACAGGATCTTCCTGGTTACTGCTGCATAACCCTGTTCATCTCATCTCTTTCCCGGTTCTAACAACCTCCCCCTACCCTCTAGCACACGGCATCAGTGTGGCCATGCAGACCCAGGCACAACCATCTGGGTACCAGGCATTACTTTAATCCATTCCCTGCATCAGTCTCAGTCACATAGTGTGATGTCCCTGAAGAAGCAGTCAAGAGTGCCACACAATAGAAGTAAACTTGTTTCTTTAGGATCTGACTCATTTCCTTAAGAAAAATCTGAACGGACACACACACACACACACACACACACACACACACACACACACACACACACACGTTCTACTACTGCTTTGAACACACTACTAAAGCCATCCAAAAAACCTCAACAGCCCGACTCACACGTCCTTCAGCCTCTGCACACTCATGGGCATATATACCTTACACTGACATACAATTTCATTCTTGATTTTTGCTACAGGTCTCTCAGGAAGTGGCTTACTTTGTCTTTTGGCTGATCACAAATGACTATTAATCATTACCTTCCCTGCTTTCTACAAACTACACTTTTCTTTCCAGCAGATGGACCCCAAGTCTAAACCTCTGCTACTATGCTACAGGAGACTACCAGAAACCAGTATCTCTCTATCAACTTTCCTTTCCATCACCATATTCCCAGATTACACTCTTACGATCTACTTTACCCGCAATGAAACACTATTTGCCTGGCTATCTACTGTCAGGGCCAGTTAGGGCCAGTTTGGTACACAGGTCAGCCTTTTCATTGGCTTCTGCAGCAAAGCCATCTTCCTATTATTGCACAATGGAAGAGATCAACAAAAATCCACAGTGAGATATTTGTACACACTTTAAAAATATTTGTAATTCTTGCTGCGGGTATCTATTTTACTTTCTATATGGTAAGTGAGAGTGCAGAACTATGTGCACACACAAATGGAGGCCAGGCAGTGACACTGAGTGTCTTCTTCAATTTCTATCCACCTTATACATCATGGCACAAGCGCTCTCCTCTCTCCCTCCCTCCCTCCCTGTTTCTTCCCCGCCCCAACACCCACACCCCCCCCCCATGCTCTTCAAATCTCATTGATTCTGCTAACCTAGATACCCTGTAGATCTCCCATTTCTATCTCCAGAATGCCAGGATTACAGGAGGGCCATCATACCAAGCAACATTTATGTGAGTGGGTGCTGGGGACACAAATTTGGTCTCTCATTTTTGCAGCAACTGTTTTGTGTACTGAGCCACCCCTCCCTTAAAAAAAAGAAATGTCAACAGTGTCTTATCATCAAGCCCTGGATGAATGGATTTCTTGTGTACGCCAGACTGGCCTAGAATTCGCAGCAATTCTCCTCTGCCTCCTTCTCCCTAATGCTGGGATTACAGTAATGCACAGCACATCCAGCTTTAAACATGTTTAAATGTGCTGGTAAGACAGCTCAGTGAGTCAAGGTGCTTCCTGCCATACCTCATGTCCTGAACTCCATCTGCAGGATCTATACAGTGGAGAGAGAGAGAAACTGATTCCTGCAAGGTATGCTCTGTCCACCACATGTGTGCATTCATAACAGTTTATATGTATGCATGTGTACACACACACACACACACACACACACACACACACACACACACCACTTTAAAAATAAAAAAACCCCAGGATCTGGGCATGGTGGTGTACACTTGTAATCCCAGCACTCGGGGAGGCAGAGGCAGGCAAATCTATGTGAGTTTGAGGCCAGCCTGGTCTAGAAAGCCAGTCCAGGACAGCCCGGGCTACACAGAGAAATCTTTTCTCAAAACACAAAAACAAAAACAAAAACACAAAACAAAACCAACCAAACCAAACCAACAAAACAAAACAAAAAAACCAAAAACAAAACAAACAAACAAACCAAATCCCCCAATAAGCAAATAACGCACACCCCTACATAAATCACACAAAGACCCAAAACCCCTCAAAGTGACACGATGCATGTCCACACATGAACATCCTCAGCATCTCCTGTTAGTGTGCGTGCAGGGTAAGGGTCGGGCAGTATTTCCAGATGTCGCTGGGCTTCACTCAGTCAGACGTTTCAGGTGTCTCAGACAGCACAGTAGGGCCGCTCTAGCACTGCACCTAGTAATAGTCCCAGCTTGATTACTCACCCAAATTTAATTATGGCTTATACCACTACTGTCTAGCGCTGTCAAATTTCTAGATCTTTCTGTTTCTTTATATCTGGCTCAGGTCTGCTCAAATAAATAGAGACATTTTATTAGAGAAGGAAATGCTCTTTTGAAACTATTTTCTAGACTAGTGAAAGAACTTAAATTAATCTGTTTAATAATTATGAGACAACTGGGAAATGTTGGCTCAACATGTCCTTTTAGCTGTCTTCTTGCCCAAGTGAAATGCACAGACTTCAGAGCAATGCTTCTGAGTGAGTCCTGAGTGGGCTTGGCAGTCATTCCATGCAGTTCTCTAAAAATAGATCCCCAGGCTGGAGAGGTGGCTCCGTAGTTAAGAGCTGCTTTTCCAGAGGACCCAGGTTCAATCCCCAGTACTCACATGCTAGCTTATAGCTGTCTTTAAAACTCCTGTTCCAAGGAGCCTGACACCCTCACATAGACAAAACACCAATGTACATAAAATAAAAATAAATACACTTAAAAATAGATTCCTGGGCCCTGTTTCACAAGTGTGTGACCTGATTTGTCTCAGGAGAGCCCAACCTAAATTTTGTTGAGATACTTTTTAAGGAAAAACAAGTGAACATGAAGTGCAGTGTGAAGCGTCACCTTGGAAAGTGGAAGAACACACTACATTTTAACCATGCGCTTTTGTGTTTTAAAAGATTTATCCGGGGGGACTGGGGAAATGGCTCAGGGGTTAACAGCACTGACTATTCTTCCAGAGGATCCAGGTTCAATTCCCAGCACCCACATGGCAGCTCACAATTGTGTGTAACTCCAAAATCTAACATCTTCACCCAGATATACATGTAGGCAAAGTATCAATGCACATTAACAAGAAAAAATGATTTATCTGTTTATTTAGTTTATCATGATGGGTGTGTGCCTGAAAATATGCATGTGCACCACATGCATGCAGTACCTGGAGAGACCAGAAGAGGGCACTAGATCCCATGGAGGTGGTATTTTAGGTAGTAGTGTGCTACCTGATCAAAATGCTACAAACTGAATTTGGGTCGTCTGCAAGAACAGTATGTGTTCTTAACCGCTGAGCCATCACTCCAGCTCCACTTTTTATTTTCAAAAGATATATTTTTACTTATGTATCTATGTGTGTTTCTGGGTGTTAATGTGAATATATACCACATGTGTAGGTGCCTGAGGCCAGAAGGGGCCACTGGGTGCCTTGAACCTTGAGTTACAGGCAGTTGTGAGCTTCCTGGAGGTACCGGGAACTAAACTCGGGTCTTCCAGAAGAACAGCAAGCATTCTTGCATTCTTGCTCTTAATTTTTCTGCTCCAAGACATGTATTTTTAAAATATATGTATTTCTTCTATAATCAGTCATTTGGTTAAAAAAAAAAAAACAAACCCTGTTGCTAGTACATTTTAAATCATCATTATATTCCACTTCTTTGAAAATATAATCACAGGGGCTGGAGAGATGGCTCAGTGGTTAAGAGCGCTGCCTGCTCTTCCAAAGGACCCAGGTTCAATGCCCAGCACCTAGATGGCAGCTTACAACTGTCTGTAACTCCAAGACCTAACACCCTCACAGCAATGCACATAAATTAAAATTAAATAAAATATTTTTAAAAACCACAATTACAATATTTACACTCTTTTGGAGGGCAGAACAAATGAACAGAATTCACATGAGAAATGATCTAAAATATGCTTTGCAAGTGTGAAATTCTTTGATCATCAAAAGCAATACCAAATATTGGACATAGTGCCATATACCAGAAATCCAACAATGGTCAAGGTGAAGAAAGTAGACTTCTATTTGAGGCCAGCCTGGGCTACATAGCAAGGACAAGCTCAGCCTGGATTATGGAAGAGATCTTGTCATACAGCACGATGAAACAGGACAGTATTTTTTTTTTTTTAATCTGGGCTGTGACTGTGGCTCATTTGCAGACTGTTTCCTAGCAACCATGATTCCCTGAGTTTGAGCTCTAACATGTAAACCAGCCACAGGCTCAGGCCAGTGAGCTCAGCACTGAGGCAGTAAGGCAAGGTAACAGGAAGTTCAAGGTTATTCAACTGTACAAGGTTAAGGCTACCCTGGAATAGAAGACTCTGACTCAAAAAAAGGGAGTGAATGAAGGATCAATCAAACAAGCAAAGGTCTAAATACCTTTAATTCTGAATATCTAACAAAAGTCACTCTCTGAGCTGCTTGCTACCAGTGTGAAACTCATTTTCAGGGTTACTCTGAAAACCAAGTCCCTGTCTTATCACTTTGTGGGAAGTATATCCCAGATTTCTTCAGCCAAAAGTGTGAACCCCTCATGAGTGGACCGACAATTTTTTTCCTTGGTCTGTAAAGTAATCAGGGGATGAAAATGCCTGTGATTACAGTCACATGACCTAATCTTTCACAGCAAAACGTTGTATTTCAACAGTGATTTAAAGTTTCTATCAACCGCTCAGCCCTTTTGGACTTGGACAGCACATACATGTAACAAACTCTTGGATTTGACAGCTTGGATTTGCTAAGTGCCTCACGTGTTCCACACTCTACAAACACCACTGAGTCACTCCAACTCCAATAGCAATGTAAGAGCAAAGTATATAACCTCAACTGTGTGTGGCACAGGTCTTGACTAAACTAACAGCACATTTTATATAAATTTATTGTTTCATTTTATCCATTCCACATTTTCCTTTATATTTAACTTTCATGAAAATGAGGTGTCCATATTCTGAGTTCTTACAGCTAAGAGGGTAAATTCCAACTGCTGTGAATGCTGTAGCAATCTCGCCTCTCCTCCAGGGGCCAAAGGAAAACCTTGCACCAAATATTTACAATTACAGAGCCCGCCATCCAACTGTTTGGCTGCTTCTGAGGGTCCTTGTACAGTCTTTAGCCATATGCACAAGTTCATGAAACTGTGATGATGGTACCATACTCTACCTCTTCTCTTACTAGTGTAACATACAGGGTTCATATAATTGATGTAGCAAATGTGGGTTCTATTACTAATAAATGGACTAAAAATAGAATAAAAAAAGCATTTGAGAGTGACTATAGTTGTATAAAATACCCACCTTCATATTTTTATTTATTAATTCATTCATATTACATTTGTTATACCATCACTTCTATCCTCCCATTCCTCCCTCCCTCCCACTTTCACCCTATTCCCGTCCCCTACCCACCTTCATATTAAAAAAAAAAAAAAACTAACTTGAGAAAAAGATTTCTCAGTGCAAAGGAATTAAATGCCTTGCTTTAAAATGTAATGCAATCACATGTGAGTCATAAGGTTTCTGAGAGGCAACTGGGCCTGCAATTAAATCTTACAAATGTAGGATTTCCTCCTTCTCTACCCTAAGTATTTGGTTTCTTGCTTCTAAACAGAGTGAACTAATTAATATGCTCATGGACTTCTAGAGCTCAGTGAATTGGATAACACATACAAAGTATAACACCACCCCCTATAAATAAGTACATTTATTTTTCTTTTAAATAAAACAATACGGAGCCAGGCATAGTGGCACATGCCTGTAATCCCAGCACTCAGGGAGGTAGAGGCAGGTGGATCTCTGCTGAGTTCGAGGCCAGCCTGGTCTACACAGAGAAACCCTGTCTGGAAAAAAAAAAAAAAAAAAAAAAAAAAAAAAAAAAAAAAAAAAAAAGGAAGGAAGGAAGAAAAAGAAAGTAAGAAAGAAAGAAAGAAGCTGGTATTTTATCACACAGAGATATTTTACCACACATTTTATTTACACAGAGAAACTCTGTCTGGAAAAAAAAAAAAAGGAAGGAAGTAAAGAAACTGATATTTTATGAAGAATCTACACAAAGAAACCCTGTCTGGGGGGGGGGGGAAAGAAAGAAGGAAGGAAACTGATATTTTACCCAGAATTCCTTCACAGGGGTGATGAAACCAACACCCAATGAGACAGACTAAAGACACAGAGAGGAAGGAAGACAAAGTAAAACCTCAGCCCACCCCCAAAAAACAAACAAACAAACAAAGAAAAAAACCCAAAAAGCTCAGCCCTTCTGTTTCGTGGTGGGATAGGTCTAGATGATCCACTGAAGTCCCACTGTGCCCCGTGCACCTGCTGTTTGTTCTACCTCTGCACAACACAGTACATCTCCATTGTTTCACTATATACTTATTTGGTAACTTCATAAAAATTCAAAACAAAATGAACAATCCACTTGGAACACACGGCCCCACCACTTCATGTCACCCCACTCCCCACCTGTGTGTCAGGTACTGAGTTTCTAGTGTCTAGGGGCTGACAATAATCCGCAGTACACTGTTATTTAACAGCGATAGGACAAGTCTCTGGTTCCAGCTATCTCTGCTGTATTTAACCAGAGAACAATGAATTCTGAACAAAGTGTAATGTACACTTGGAAGCCACACCAATCGTTCTGTGCTCACTCCTTCACAAGCATGCGGTCTGTGAGCAGCGCTCTTCCCACTCTTTCTTGTCACACAGCACACACTGACATGGTAATTCTTGGGCTGTATACAGCTCTGAGGGTTGAGGGTAAGTGTTCACAATTTCTAAAACCCAATCATGACATGTCACAACCTGGGCCATTGTAAGGAATGATCTGTTCGTTTTCAAAGCTTGCACCTCCACACTGACTCACACATGTCTGTCAACCATACATAAACTGTTGATCAGCGCTGCCCAAGTCACAGGCATTAATGACGGCAACAAACATTCTCACCACAATGAGTCAAGATGTATTTTTCTGAATAGAGAAATCACCAATTTTTACTCTTGGCATTACAAGTGGACCTACACATTACAATTTATAAAAGTATACGCACATTATTTGGCACAGGTGCGATTATTCTCAACTGCAAACTAAAATGATTCGTGGAGGGGATGGCAGAAGCAGGACGGAGTTCAGGCTCCATGCAGGCTGTTGGATGCTTTAAAGCACCCAGCCATCAAATGTCACCAAAACTTAAGTGCAAAGCTTCTCCCTTAGGGCCATGAAATGATAAACACTTTCTAAGCAGTGCAACAAAACCAGCTAGAGCTAAGAAACTGACTTATTGAAAGCCTATTGCCGTGCCCTCTAAACTTGTATTTTTCAGTTCCTATATGAAATGAAATCTACCTACTGATCAAATTGAACTTTGTAGCTGAGTTTTCAGGCGTCCACTCATGGAAGTATTAAAAATAAATACTTTCATCTGAGGAATTATTTCTGGGCTACAATGGCTATGTGTATTCATTTTACAGTTTGAAATTCTGTGAGAAAATAATTGTCTCAAACTCAAATTTCATGTAGGTGGAAAAAAAAAATCACTGCTATAGCAATCATAGATTCTGTGTGTAGGAACTGAAAGGTGAATTCTTCACCTTTCTAACACTTAAAACTTAAGTATCTGGTTTGTGATGACTGAGAGCACAGGGAGGTCTAGGCACTGGCCTTTCCCCCAGTATCAGGGATGGGGTCCAACTGGGCCTTTCAGAATGCTGTGCGTGCCTGTTTACATGACAGGGTTGGCCATGGAAACAGGCAAACATTACATTATAGGCTCCATCCCAGGCCATGCTCTTCTACCTCATGTTCCTTGGAGTCACAAAGAGTTAGGGAACAAAGCAGCTTCCAAGAGTGACTGTGATTTCTGAGGCTTTTTTGGTAATAAGAAGCACCCCTTTGGAGAGGGAACAAACACAGGCTGATGCCAGGATCAGTTCCACTTCATGTTCCCTGTGAAGATCATTCCTTCTTCTAATGGGTAGGGGCTAAACATCGTTGGGGAAAGGGCAGTTTAAAACAGCAGTTTTTGTAACTAGATGACAATTTTCTATGAGCAAGAAAGGAAATTAGTGTCAACTTTGGTTATAATTTTCTCCTTCTATTGCCCAGGTACAAAGAGTCCCCTGCAACCAGCACTAACCAGCCCCAAGGCAAGTGGCCATTCACCGCAGTCTAAGAATGTAATGCCTCAAGGTCTTCATCTGAGAAAATAGTAATGATGGTGCCCAGGCTTCTACAAGGATCACGTGGTTCATGATGCACAGCACTGAGAACTGTGCCTGACACATTGGGACTTAATAAAGTGAGTCGATATCACCCTTTCTGTCCTGAGCAGTTATGCTTTGGTTCCTAATTGTGGGTTTAATCTGCGTCAACTAGAGACACAGAACATGCTTCTGTGTGAGGTGTTGTTGCACATGGAATCTGGCCTAGCGTGCACACTCAGGAAGTGCTCTGCTACTAAGCAGCACTCCAAGGCCTGAGCAACTTTCCCTTTTCATCTGCACATTTCCATTCTATGCATCTTCTAGAAGCGACCGTGGGAATCTTCTCTTGGTGGCTGTTTTCTTAGCATTTGGATGCCACATATATGATTTACAAATATTTTCCCCACTGATTATTTTATGTTTCTTAGTCTTTTATTTGTTTATTTTAAAAAAGGAATTATTTATTTATATGGCCGTTATGTCGGCACACCAGAAGAGGGTTTCAGATTTCATGGGACCACAGTTATAGACGGTTGTGAATTGCTCTTTAGATGCTGGGAATTGAACTCAGGACCCCTGGATGAGCAGCCAGTGCTCTTAACTCCTGAGCCATTTCTGCAGGCCGGTCTTTTACAATGTAAAACACCATTAATTTTGACAATTTCAACTTACTTTTTTCTATGTATGAACTATACTTTGGGTATCATTTCTTTTTTTATAAATTTTATAAAATATTAGTTTTCATTACAGGATTTTACAAACAAAATTTGTTATTTCTTTCCCTCAGTTCACCTCCGCCTTCTCTTTCTTCTACCCTTCCATTTTCCGTAGCTTCCTTTCTCCTTCCACATTCATCTCCTCTCACAGCCTCCTAGGGAGCTTCACAGTCTATTTTGGCATCATTTCTAAGAAATCTTTACATATTTTAAGATCACAAAGATTATCTGATATATTTTCTTCCAAAAGTTTTACGAGTGTTAACTTGAGATCAATGGTGCATTAGCCGGGAAGTGGTGACTCCTTCAGCCCCGCACTCAGGAGGCAGAGGCAGAGGCAGAGGCAGGCTGATCCCTGTGAATTTGAGGCTGGCCTGGTCTACACAGTGAGGAGGCAGAGGCAGAGGCAGGCTGATCCCTGTGAATCTGAGGCTGGCCTGGTCTACACAGTGAGGAGGCAGAGGCAGAGGCAGAGGCAGAGGCAGAGGCAGGCTGATCCCTGTGAATTTGAGGCTGGCCTGGTCTACACAGTGGTTTTCAGGACAGCCAAAGATAGGTAGAAAGACCCAGTCTCAAACAAAACAAACAAAAATGTCATATGAGTATCAATGTTTTCTCATGGACCTAGGTCTACCCCCAACACGGTGTTCAACTGTCCTAGCACCTTCCCTTGAAAGACTATTATCTTTTTCCATTGCAATAATTTTGTATGCCTCTCTGCAAACACAAGCATAAATATATGTGCATAATGATTTGGGTATAGGCACAGCTCTGCACTTCTCTATATACACATGTATAGATCCACATATGCATATATGGGAATGAATATACATCCATTTGAATAGGTACACTGCTTGTCTCCCAGCTGCTACTTATTGCATTGCTGTGTTCATTGATCTGCGCACTGTGTTCAGATGACTGGCTTTATCTCAGTTGTTTACGGTAAGCTCTGGAAATTAGGTAGTATTCAGCCCTCATGTTTCCTTCTCTTTTCAAATTTGTTTTGATTCTATAAATATAAAACTATAAACAGAAATGTTGGAAAGCTACAGCCAACATTATTTTAAAGGATTGTGGGTAGGATCTGCAGGGAATGAACCCAAGGCCTCATGTCCACCAGGCAAACGCTCTACCACTGAACTACTTCACAGCCCTCCACGGCATACATCTATAAGCAGCTACACACAGGGTACTGTTAGAAGCTACAACATAAACTGAATGTCTCTTTATATTTTTTAAAGATTTACTTATTTATTATGTATACATAATCTGTTTCCTGAGATGGGAGAAGTCACTCAACAGCTCAGATGCACACTTAGCAATGAGTCTTAACAACACATAACAACTGATGTAATCACAAGCACGCCAGCTGAGATCTTGTGCACCAAGTGCTTAACATTTCTTACCTTACATTGGGGAGAATGAGAACGACAAATCAGCTTACAAAAAGAGGTGGGGAGCAGTTGCACTACAAGCCATGATAGCAGCCCAGAAAGATGTGCAACGAAGGGCTACGAAACGGTCTGCACACACAGCTACAGCCTCAGCAGCTGGCAAATGGCCGCCATAAACTCAAGGCCAGCCTTGGCTACAGAGTGAGCTCCATGTCAGCTACAGACTCTCAAAGAGACAAAAGAGAAAAAAGTAAAAAAAAAAATTAAACAGAAAGCCATGGTTCAATTACATAGAATCTGATTTTTACCTTGTCCCTTCTGGAGGAGTCACTGAATGCTGCAGGACACAGGAAAAGATATGGGAATGAACTGAGTCAACACACATAAGACCACAAGCTGTACTAATGGGTTCTTTGAATCGCTTATCTCCTGGATTATGTATCTTCTTTCACTGTTTATAATGTTTCTGAAACTGTCTCATCTGAGCGCCAAAGGGGAAGCCTGTTTTTCCTAGCAGGCGGCCTTGAACCACAAATCTTCTATTAGTAGGCAGATCTAACCGAGACAAGGCCTCACTGTGTATCCCTGGCTGGTCTTGAACTCACAAAGCATCTGCCTGTTTCTGTCTCTTGAGTGTAAGTAACACATTTTAAAAACATTTTACTGCTGTGTATATGCCCATGCCATGGACATGCACTTGGAGGTGAAGGAAAACCAAGTGAAGTTGGCTCTCCCCTTCACCATGTGGTACCAAGGGATGAAACATGTCATCAGGCTTGGTGCCAAGCTCTTTTACCCACTGAGTCACCTTGCCGGCCTAGGTATTAACACATTCTTAACAGAAATCTCAAAATTTAGTATTATGTATCACTATTTTCAAATTTGAAGAACCTTTTCTTTTTGCTATAATTTATAATAAAACATTTTGGAAAATGGATTGTGTCCCCAATATGAGAGTTGTAGGTACACAACACATACCCATATAGAAGGGGAGTAAAATATTTTTTTTTTTTTTCTGGGGAATGGGGTTTCAAGACAGGGCTTCTCTGTGTAGCCTTGACTGTCCTGGACTTGTTTTGCAGATCAAGTTGGCCTTGAACTCTGCCTCTCTGAGTGCTGGGATTAAAAGTATGCACCCCCACACCTGGCTTAGAAGATTAGATTTTCAAGTGTTTCATAAACAGAAAACTAGTGTGATGGTCAGCCTTCTGTCACTGTGACAAACATTTCAGGCAAACAACCTGACAGGACGTAAGGCTTATTTGAAGTCACTGTCTTAGTCTGGGGCCACTGGACTGTGGCAAGGTTGGTTATCAGAATGGAAGCAAGCATGTGGTGGAGGGAGTTTCTACTCCTCATGGAGGTAGGGAAGCAAAGAGACACAACTCAGGAAGGGGCTAGATTTCTCCTAACTCTTAAGGGCATGCCTACAGCTTTCCTCCGGTCTCTCTCTGAAAAGAGCCACAGCCAGGGACCAAGCTTCTACCACAGGGGCTTATGGGTAGACATCAAGATCCAACTATAACAACAAAGATACTAGAGTCAAATTTCATTTCTTTCACCCAAAAGAAATTGCTTGTTTGTAAATCATAACAATAAACTGTCTTCAGCATAAGGTCCTGTGGATTAAAAAATGTGCTTGCCCCACTTGATTTGTTTCATCTGTGACAAAAACAAAACATAACCCAATTTGGTTGTAAAAACTTGAAAGCGTTCTTTAGTATTAGAATAGCCTATTTACACATAAAAGATGTATTTTTCTTTCCTACAGATTAAGCCCAAATATACAATTTCAATGAAACTTCAGAACCATTAACTCAGTGAAAGAAAATGTTTCAAAATAAAATGAAGCAAAATGGCAGGAGGGGTTGGTTGTTCTTATCTGAAAACTGACATCCAAAGCCAGTCTGGTTTGTTTCTATTCAAAACCCACAGCTGTATGGGTTGCTAAACACGTTTTGAAAGTAATCAGTTCCTTCAAGAACAGGGTGACTAAAGGACAACCAATAGCAGCTTCCCATGCCTAGGGTTGGACCTCAACCCCTCAGCTAACTGGTACTGTGTCTTCTGAGTAGAATGGTAGTACAGACTGCAGTAACAAAATGTACTTGTCAGTGACTAAGGACTCCACCCCAAATGCTTTACAGAAAGCTGAGGGACTTAGAAAATCACCAGCAAGCAAGACACGTAGAAGAGGGAGGGCACTCTTAAGGGTTACGCCACTTTACGCTGTAATTCTTAGTGTTCCTGGATAGGCAAGCTTACCCAGCGTTAGGAGTTTTATGGATAGTGCAGGAAAATGGAAAGGAATAGAAGGAAACTCAGATCTGTAAAACAGGCAATCAAAGGACCAAGTGGTATCAACCAAAGGGGCTTATCACCTCTTAAGGCTTTTAAGAGTCTCTTGGCTGATGCCCAAAGAAATGGACATTTTTGGGTTTTGAGACAGGGTCTCAGGTAGCCAAGGCTGACCATGAACCCCCTATGCGTCTGAGGATGAGTTCACCTCCCAGCTCTAGCGCTCACCTTACAGGCATACGTCACTACTGTGCTGCTACATATGTATTACTATGTGGCCAAGGAGCCTGAACAAATGAAGATCGTGAGCCTGAGTTTGGCAGGGCTGGGGCGGGGGGAGGGATGGGGGGAGGGAATCAGGTGCATCCTTCTTCATCCAACAACTTTTTTTTTCTTTTGTTACTTACAAAACCTGAGCATGACTGCTGACTAAACCGTCATGAGTAAGTAAGGCATGCCACCTTATGACCGCTGCACACAGACTTGCTCAAAGCATGTCAAATAAACTGAGGGAAAAAAATCATGTTAATAAAATACCTAGCTAAGTTTAAGGACTTTGGTTATTTTTAATAGTAACTTTAATACTAATATACATTAAATAAATTAAAATGCTATGAATTACTCACGAACAAAAGAGTCTCTAAAGTTATCTTGATGTCAATTTCTACAAAGCAACTCAGTTTTGGATCCAGTCAGCACCAGAACAGCAGCAGTGTGAGTCTCAGGCACAGGGACACATAAAGGCAGCCTACAGCAAATCAAGCAGCAGGCTCGAGTGGGGCAGGAGCGGGGGGACTGCCACTGTCTCACCCAGGGACTAGGAACGACAACTTCCCCACTGCATCCTCATCACTATGTTAGAAAAACATCTGAAAACATTTCTAAATGGCTTTCTATGAGGCTCACACACTCCTTTAGAAACAAAAGCAACCAATTCTACTGGCATAGTTAAGTAACATTCAACAGAAAATAAAACTAGATTCTATATGCTGGATCATTTCTAGATCTAGAAAAAAAGACATGAATAAAAGTGTCAACATCATTAGGGAATACAGACCTTTCCATAATCTAAGGATAAAGCCAAATATGACACCAAAAGCAGAAACAAATGCAAGCGAGTGTGAGATCAAAAGATATCAAAAGTTTTTGTGGCCATAATAAAGTGACAGTAAAAAAGTGAAAAATAAGGCTAACTTATTTCATATCACTTGCCATGAGGGCTGTGGCCAACACAACTGTACGAAAAAGTTGACACACGCAGGCCCTGCTGGGTTTGCTGCCCTGGACCCTCGGTGCACTGACTCATTACGTTACTTCACTACAGTAACTGTGCTTAACATCTGCATCGTGGAACAACAGTATACTAGAATGTAACCTTCCAAAAAGTATTTAAAAGCAAATAAAATAACTAAATAATAAAATAACTAGGCACAAAATGGATAACTGCTGAGTCACTTCACTGGGCTAAGCACCCAGGGCCCACACGGCGGAAGGACAGAACTGACCCTTGACAAGCTATCCTCTGGCAGCCATGAACATACTGTGGCATAAGCACTCATGCATGCAACACACACACACACACACGCGCGCGCGCACACACACACACACACACACACACACACACATACACTAAACAGACAAACAAATAAACAAACACATGGACACAGAAGACAATCTATAGACTAGAGGAACATGGATTACAGTCTTAAAATGAGTAAGCGCTGAGCCCTGACTTCTCTTTTTAGTAAGCGACATACTGAAGTGATTTTCTTGTCATGGATTTTTGCTATAGAATTGTCAATATTAGCAAAAATCAAAACAAAATCATCTACATAGTCATTCAGTTTTATTTCATCCTATCTGCTCAATGGAATAATTTACTGACATTAAAAACAGTAATACAAATTATATCCATTGACATGAAAAAATACCCACCACGTACTAGTATATAAGAGAAAGAAAACAGAAGATAGTGCAAATACCCAGCAAGGCAAAGACATGCTTTTTCAGAGTACACAGTGTATTATATTTCCACTCCCTCTCCCTGCAGCCCCACAGTTTGGTGTGGGCATGTGGTTATATCCTCTGTAACAGAAAGTGAGTGGGGTGTGCCTTTGAGCTACATGTTGAAAACAGCTGAGACAATACTGGACTCAGTAGAAACATCCCCTTCTCTGACCCCAGCTCGGAACATATGCCCTAGAAAGCAAACTGTGCTGTATTTGTGTCAACTGTATTTTAGGCCGATATCCAGAAACTTGGTCTATCCTAACACATAGACACCAGTGTTTTACCTTTTAATTAATTTGAGGCACTCTCCCCAAATAGCCCTGGCTGGCCTGGAATTCAAAGATTCATCTGCCTCCTGAGTGCTGGGAGAGCTGCAATTAAAGGTGTATGTTACCACACCCAGTCAACAGTTTTACTTTAAATATATCTTTAAAGGGCTGGGAGCACAGTCATCAACAGATTTATGATATCTAACCATATTATTACGTGCAGCTGTATGCTGTCTTATCATTGTTGTACCATACTTCATTGCATGAATATGCATTTATTTATCCCTATTAGTTTTCAATTTCTGGTTGCTATTAATACAGTGACCATGATCAGTCTACTTAAGGTTTTTGGTGTACATATGTATATATTTCTATTGGATATTTACCTGAGAGAACTATTACTGGGTCCTGGGATATTCCTATGCTCAGCTTTCACACACACTATCAGATTCCAAAGTGAGAGTGCCCATTAACATACCCACTGGAGTTCTAGCTGCTTCACATCTCTGTGCAACTGATTTTCTATTTTTGTTTCTCGTAGCCATTCTGATCGGGAAGAATCATACATTTTTAAGTTCTCTCACAAAATATGTTAATAGCAAAAGTAAAGCAAGTGTAGTAAACACAGTGCATACCTACAATAAAATGTTGTAATTCCAAGTGTCTTTTTTTTTTTTTTTTTTTTTAATGACATGGAGAGCTGAAGAGATGGCCCAGCAGTTAAGAGTGAACTCAGGTTTAGTTCCCAGCGTCCACAGCTCACCTATACCTCCAACTCCAGGGGGATCGGATGCCTCTGGCCTCTGTAGGTGCCTGTACTTACACTAGTGTTACAGATGGTTGTGAGCCACCTCCATCCCCCCAAATGGGGGCTCGGAACTGAAACTTGCCTCCTCTGCAAGAGCTGTATGTGCTCTTAACTGTAGAGCCATTTCTCCAGCCACCCTACTCCTGTACAAAATGCACTCTCGCTGATGATGTGAAGTGTCGTCAAGCACTTAGAAGAGGGGACTGACACTCCCCCGGCACTTCCAATGTGCTTGGACACACCGTATGAGCTCAGACACTGGAGCCTGGGCTAGAATCAAGCTTCCTTGACTTGCTGTGTGCTGAGGCAAGGGGCTCTCCTCAAGTTCTCTCACCTGCTGTTTCTGACTTTTCACCATTACAGAACTAAGAGCCTGGGTTGTAGGAAATGTAAATACTACTCTGCAGTTTCATCTTTCTCGGCTCCCTCTTCACCTCATTCCCATATTTGAGGAAGAAGATGGATATGTAGAGCCCTATCGGGCAGTGTCTGACAAAAGAAGAGTTGCTGGTGCTGGAGAGATGGCTCAGTGCCTCAAAGCACTGCTGCTCTTCCAGAGGACTTGGATTGATTCCCAGCACCTATATGGCAGCTCACAACTGCCTGTAACTCCAGCTGTAGGGCATCTGATGCCCTCTTCTGGCCTAAGGGAGTGCACAGAAATACAGTATTTTCCGGCATATAAGACAACCCACAACTTTAACTTTTCCAGTTAAAATAACAACCCCTCTTCCAACACACACCCTGAGCAGCAGATTCGGGATGCAAACTCTATATTTTAACTGGAAAAGTTAAAGTTAAACTTGGGGATCGTCTTATATGCCAGAAAATATGTATATGCAGGCAAAACATCTGTACACATAAAATTTTTTTTCAAGCTATATTTGTGCTACTATGGTTGTTTACAGCTACTGCTACCATCATAGCTACCACCACACCACATGCCTCACAGCTAGCAAAACAAAAACAAGCCAATAAAATCAGGAAGCACTGCACTTCAATTAAGCTGACTTAACCTCTATGAGTAGCTGATCATTGAGAGCATGGGACTAGATGGCTGGTGTGTGTGTGTGTGTGTGTGTGTGTGTGTGTGTGTGTGTGTGTGTGTAGGTGTGTGTGTGTGTGTGTGTGTAGGTGTGTGTGTAGGTGTGTGTGTGTAGGTGTCTCAAGAGAGGTCCGGCAAGGCAATGGAAGATAAGCTCCCATAAAGCAAATTCAAAACAGAAAAAGCAGATGAAAAAAACTGGGCTCCATTTTATATCTGAAGATTAAAATGACTCTTCTTCCAACACCCTGGTCCTCCTCTGCTCTGATTTATCCTGGCAGGATAAGCACAAACTGCAGTCCTGGCAACCCTACTGCATAGGATACACACAGTCATTTTTAAATGCCTTCCTGATCCTTCTGAGTAGCTTCATGCCACGCTTTCTCCTCAGTTTCCCCAGGCTTCCTAGAGACAAACTCTCAGGATCCACTGCACCAGTTCTGTCAAGAGGCCTTTTTGGCGAATCATTTCTCAGCCTACAGGACACTTGACTGAGTAATTCCTCTTATCCTCTGGATCTCAATGTAGTCAAGTGCACAGTCCAGGATCCGACTCTGTGGGTCTCTAAGCTTATCATTGTTGTAACTGTAGATTTATTTGCTTAACAGTTTGATGAGTAGGTTCCACACTAAAAACATCATGTAAGGAATCACAATGGCATCCCCAGAAAACACCACCCCATCCCTGTGTACACTGCAGGCCAAATGACCACTTTGGGTGTCAGCTACAGAACAGAATCCACAGAAAGAAAGGGGTGACAAACTAAGACAACACACGCAGACCAACAGGGAAGAGACAGACTTCAAAACCTGAGAATTATCCACACAGCTCAGAGCCACAAACACAAAATTATCCCAGCATCAGAGACTGAACCTACCCACAGCTTTCCAAGGAGAGAGGCACAATGTCAACGTTAAAATCAAGGCTTATGCACCGGAATCAAATAAGCTACTACATCTGATGGCACATTTATCTGTCTTGCAAGAAGGCTATGTGTGGTTCACTCTTTTGAAAGACATGCTTGTTCACTGTCTGGCTCTACTCTCACTAACTCCAGAACATCCCGACCAAACTTCTGCTGCAGCAAGGTTACTGTGGAGACTGCGTTCCTGGATGCTCTACATGCTAGGTACAGATTGCAGAAGGGGAAAGAATCCTAAACAATTGGGTGAGCTCGCTGGAAAGGTGGGGCCAGGTGTATGGGCGTGCCAGCTTGTTACGGAGGGTTAAGTCTATTGGGAGTAGTTCTTTCTCTCTGAATGAATATATGCTTAGCAACTATCTTTTTGTTGTTGCCTTTTTCATGATAGAAAGATAACATATAGAAGTTGTTAAATCACTAGCTTACTTGATAAAGTTAATAATTCAAAATATAAGGACAACTGCACATTAGTACACAAGAGTCAGAGAGTGGCAAATCCAAGGTCAGATGGGGGGAAGCCCATGTTGCTATAGTGAGCAGCACTTCCCGGAAGGAGAAGCAGCCAGGGAAGGGAGGGAGGTGAACAAACTGGTTCAGTTTATCATCATCCACATCACCGTGGATAAAGGTGACGTACGAGCAGGAAGCTGCAGACCACAGAGATCACAGAACTTCCTCCAGAGCTAACAGCCTCTGACCTCTGAGGAATAGGAGAGCAAACTTGGGATGTGACAAGCCATGGAGGGTTGGGTCATCATAATGTGTGAAAGCTGAGTAAAAACAGATTTCTCACAGGAAAGACAGCCACAGCACAGAGGCAGACACTCAAATCTGAGAGAGACTCAAGCAAGGACAACGTTACCTAGAGTCACATAGGCACAAACATTAGGAACAAGGCAACCAGCATTATGCTGAGTTTATTTAACAGCAATGTTTCAATGAGATCAGTATTGTGTGGACTAGCGAGATAAAACTATGAAATTTAGGTTATTCTAATTTGGGCCCCTTTCTTCCTTTTATATTTTACTATTAGTGTACAACTAAAACAAAACAAAAAACAGTAGCAACAATAACAAAACCAAACTGTTACTATTTTATAAGTCCATGCAATTTACTGAAAACAGCATTAAAAGACACAGAGTAAGTGCCCTTGAGAACCAAGCCTCTGGAGTCACATCCCAGCTCTGTGATGGACAGGCTGGTAACTGTCTCAGAGCATGAGGAAAGCGCGGAGGCCAGGAGATTAAATGACATGTCCTATGTCAATTAATATCCATTAGGTTGTCTTTGTGACATATTGACCTATCCTATAATTTCTTTTTTAAAGTTAGGCTTGAAGTTTATTTCTACCATATTTTGCACTATGCTTCTATTTTTTCTATTATTTAACTTGTGTCTTTTTAAGGACACAGGGGAAAAAATGTAAGATTAGATAATATAAATGCCCCTATATAAATGCACAACACAAAGTGTTTTGAACACTTTGCTGTTCAAAACAGTTTCTAATCAAAACCTAACATTTTTCTTTTCCTTTAAAAAATAATTTATGTAATTATATGTGTAACACTGTAAAGGTGTCAGATCCCCTGGAACTGGAATTACAGACAGTTGTGAGCTGCCATGTGGGTGCTCGAAATTGAACCCAAGTCCTCTGGAAGAGCAGCCAGTCCTCTTAATCACTAAGCCATCTCTCCAGCCCCTCAAAAGTGTGTGTGTAGGGGTGTGTGTGTGTGTGTATGTGTGCGCGCGCGTGTGTTTGACACAGGGTTTTTCTGTGTAGTCCTGGCTAGCCTGGACCTTGCAGAGCTCCACCTGCCTCTGACTCCCAAGAGCTAGGATAAAAAGTGAACACTACCAGCAAATTTTTTCATAAAAATTCCATATATAGGACAATTTTTGCCTGCGTTCTTTGTTGGCCGGTCTTTGTTAACCTGACACAAATCTGAATCTACTGGGAAGAGAGAACCTAAACTGAGAATATGTCTTCACTAGACTGGCCTATGGGCATCTTGAGCACTGGTTGATGCGGGATAGCTCAGCCCACTGTGGCGGCACCATGCCTTGGTACATGGTCCTGGATGCCATTAAGACATGGGGGAAAAGGCAGTGAGCAGCTTTCTTCCACGGTTCCTGCCTGACTTCCCTCAATGATGAACTTGAGATTGGATGCTTAATAAACCCCTTTCTACAGTGAGTTGATTTTGGTCATTGTTTTACAACAGCAATAGGAAGCAAGATGAGGCACATTCTTATGCTTATTTATTTTATCAGAACCAAGATGTTATTTCTGCTGTACACTGAAATAAATGGTCTCAGATGACGATGTTCCTAATTCGCATAAAAATAATACCCCATAGAATTAGGCAAATCAAGAGTCTGGTTCTTAAGAAAACCCATTACATAAAAACAAAATTATTCTTTATCTTCAGTTATTTTCTACCTGAAGTTTGGTATTTCCTATTGTAATGTAGGCCACAAGCCAACTCTACTAGCACCTCTGGTTTGTTAGAAGTAGAGCCTAGATGCACTACCTCCTCTATCTCATATCAGTTGTTACAGGCACCCTGGAACACAGTGGTCCACTTTCTGCTTCACTTTCAGTATCTGTGCTAACTCTCACATCAAAATTATTAAACAGAGGCCAGCGACATTGTTCATCAGGGAAAGGCACCTGCCACCAAATTCGATGACCCAGATTAGATCAGCGTTGAGAACCAACTCCTTCAAGTTGTCCTCTGACATGCTACCACATATCATAGAAGACACATGCCACACACAAACACAAACATAAATAAATGCAAACATGTTGAGAAAAGAAACATCTATTTTTACCTATTTCATCTAATTACATTACTTGAAAACATTCCAAAAGTGTTGTATCATACAACTTTCATACACAGCAGATAAAAAACAACTAACAGACACATGATAAATTAATAAGAATTTAATGTTGACGACTTTCCAGAGGCAATAAACGAAAGGTGGAACAGCATCCTGCTCCTCACAACAAAGCATCCCACAGAATTCTAGCAATAAGTAAAACTTATTAATTTCTGTGACTATGCAACAGCTCCAACTTAGCACCCCTCCATCTCCTTCGCCAGGGTCCCACAGTGATGCTAGCCCTTCCTTCAATGGGAGTGTGCCAATGCACTGTGAAACACAAGTCTACCTGCTTACCTCAGAAGTGCATTACTCTTTCAGGACATCAGGGTCACCACTCTTCCCCAAGGAAAGGACACTCCCAGTTCTTCTCATTCTCAGTTAAGTCCAAAAGCACACATCCTCTAGGAATGACCTAACTGCACATTCAAGCCATGCTGCTGCTTCTATACCTGCTAGTTGTAGAAGGCTTGGCCAGCCGGCTTTAGAAATAGTAGCTTCATGTTTACTTTGAGACAGATCTTCTGTCTGATCTCAGAGTTTAAAACAGTGGTTCTCAACTTTGGTGGCTGCACAATGCAATCAAATGGGGCTGTAAATGAAAACAGGCTTCTGGGATGATGCCATGAAGGACCACAGCAGATGGGGAGGAAGTGCTACAATGGCTGTTAGTAAACAGCCGACTGACTATGAAGCCCATGAGCTAGCTCTTGATACATGAAGAGCTTTCTTATAAATGAGGTATCAAAATTTCAGTCTTTAGAAAAACAGACAACACATTTTGGCTAACTAACAATATTCACCAGAAGAGTTTTTTCCAATGAAAAGCCAATGGTTGCCGGGTGTGGTGGTGCACACCTTTAATCCCAGCACTAGGGAGGCAGAGGCAGGTGGATCGCTGTGAGTTCGAGGCCAGCCTGGTCTACAAAGTGAGTCCAGGATCACCAAGGCTACACAGAGAAACCCTGTCTCGAAAAAACAAAAACACAATAACAACAACAACAACAAAAAAAAAAAAAAAAAAAAAAAAAGGAAAAGAAAGAAAAGAAAAGCCAATGGTTGACTCAAGTAAGATAAGAGACAGACCGGCAGGCAGAGAGTGCTTACTTGGGAAGACAGGCAAACAGACTTGGCAAATTTCAATTTCTTTCCCTTGAAACAAACTAAGAGTAAAAGAAAACCCCCTAAGGATATATAAAATTTCCTATTCATTTCTTCAGAGAATTTGCTACTATTCTCTTCAGGTCTGGTCACTTCTAACCTTCAATATGAATGTTTCTGCACGGGACCCGGAGCTGGCTCAGGCTTGCAACCCAAATCCAGTGCTTAAGAGGCAGAAAGATTGCCTTGGAGTTCAAAATCAGAGAGTAAAGCTAGGTGTGGCAGTTCACACTTGTAATCCCAGTACTCTGGAAGGCAGAGGGAGGCTGATCACCGCGAATTCAAGGTCAGCCTGCTGTACATATCAAGTCCAGGATAGCCAGCGCTACACAGAATAACCCCGTCTCAAACAACAACATCATCATCATCATCATCACCAGCCAATAAGCACTGTCACATCTAGAGAAGCCAGGGCTACAGTGAGAATCTATCTCAAAAATTTAAAACAAATGAAGAAGGGACCTGAACTTCTAAAAGCTCACGCAGACTAAAAAAAATATTATAAAAACCAAATGCAGGACATGTCAACAAATAGCTAAAGTTTCTAGAGTGAATGTGATTTAAATGAAAGTAAACTTCCCTGCTGTTTTGCTATAATCTGAGATATTAATAGTATTATTAGTATTGCTGATTGTACTACAGTACTAAGCCATAAGCATCTCCAGCGAGAAAACATGTCTCTTAGGGCAATATAAGACTGCACTAACAGTTCAGAGGACAAGGGCTGGAGTGACGGCTCAGTGGTCAAGAGCACTCACTGCTCTTGCAGAGGACGCAGGTTCTATCCCAGCAACATCATGTTGGCTCATAACTGTCCTTAACTTCAGCTCTCTATCCTATGCCCTGCTCTGGCTCCTAGGAAACCAGGAACACATGGAGTGCACAGACATACATACATACAAGCAAAACCTGCATACATATAAAATAAAAACAAACACTCAAAAATAAAAAGATTATAAGCTTTGTGCATCTACAAATTAAAGCTTCACTTTAAATGTCTTAAGTATGAAAAGTATAAAATTCAAGCCAGGGGTGATAACATGTACCTGTAGTTCAGCACTCAGCAGTCTGAAGCAGAAAGACAGTGAGTTCCAGGCCAGAATGGCCTAGGGTACATGGTAGAATTCTGCCAAAAGCAAGCAAAGAGGGGGTGGTGGTGTAAAATCCATATGTATTGACCCCAATGATTATCAGTGCACATAGGCAACTGTCAGCAGTGTCTGGGAAAAGGGGGCCAAAAGGTGGGCAGACACTGCTAGACTTACCATCAGGAAGAGTTCTAATGATACTAACAAAAATCGAAAGGACCATGCATTTAACTGAAAATGTTAAGTGCATCATCAAGTTACCACTACGCCTGTGTTACGGTTGCAATGCTGTCGGCTTATCACAAAAGAACTGAGAGATGTCAGCCAATACTCTAGATAGTGGCAGAATGCAGGCATTTTCTTGCATTGATTTCTGTATTTTTCCAATAGGGACATATATTTCTTTGGAGTCAGAAAAATAGCATTTTCATATAATAGATTGTTTTTAAAATATAGATGCAGAGCAATACCTAACTTAAAGGTATTTTTGAAAAGTGTTTCATGTAACCAAATTAAAGTTACTTATTTACTTTTTGAACTGAAACCTGAAGATCTAGCACTAATTTGCACAGTAGGAACAGCTTTAGAATAGTGACAATCGGAAATACGCTTTAGAAGTACCACGTGCTTCATCCCTGAAGCTGATGCTACCGTGTGTCTAAGTGAACTGTACAGATTTTCAAATGAAGTGCTTTTAATAAGGAAGCACTATGCAGAGGTTAAAAACTGTAGTGACAGTAGGCAAGCAGGGCAGAGGAGAGTAGCCATATAGTGAAGCAAGCAACACACACGCGCGCGCGCGCACACACACACGCACACACACACAAAGACTGGCGCATAGCGTAGATGATAGTAGGCTACTTTTAAGAACTACTTTAATACAACGAATACATCATTGCTTCAAGTGAAAAAGTAACAAATGGAGAGAACCATTTTTTCTAAGTCTGAAAGCCCAGCTTACTTCTTTGGAGAGTGACATTTTATGTAAAGGAATAAAATGGACACACAGCTGCATGCCTGCAGGAATACAAACAGAAAAGTAAACAGAGGGTCAAGAGTGTCAAGAGACAGGACTAACTACTTAGCTGCCAGCTGTGTTAAATCCGTGCTACAGAAACATAACAAGCCTTTTCTTTTTCTTTTTTTCTGAGACAGGGTTCCTCTGTGTAGTCTAGACTGGCCTCGAACTCACATAGATCGCCTGCCTCTGCCTCCCAAGTGCTGGGATTAAAGACGTGCGCCACCACGCCCAGCTAAGCCTTTTTTATAGGAGAGGCTGAGAACTTTTGCATGCTGCAAAAGTCAAAGGCCTTCCAGAGACTAGCTAGTCAGAAGTGACGGCAGCTTCAGCGATTTCTTTGGGTTGTTTTAAACAGTACTGATATCGGGTGAATCGTGTAGGAGAGGAGTTTAATAACACATAATTAATGAGTTCAAAGATAATGACAGACACGTCTATTTACAAGTGACTAAAATGTACATATGTGAAGGATAAACAAGTTAAAAACCTAACCAACTTTGCTATAGTAAAATATCAATTAAAAAAGCAACCTGGGATAGCTGCATGTTAGCCTACGTCACTGAATTACCACAACAAACTGTCCTGTTCTCTACCTTCTAAAGATTATGTTGAATTCTACTGTCACCACAGGAACCAGAGAGGCTGGGATTCGGTGAGAGGGAGGTGAGGCAAGACCTCCTTGAGGAAATAGCACTTTATTACAGCTAACTGTGGCTGCTACTTTCTTCTTTTTATTAAACGGGAAGCCATAAAGTGAGAAGCCCAGAACTTGAAAGAAATCAAGAAAGGAACACCCACACAATTTGCTATATGCAGCCAGTCAATTTTCCATGCCATCAGAATAATACAGTCTCTTTTGCCATATTATTGTAGAAGCTATATCAATTAGAAAACTAATTCATTATAAACTTGATCAAGGCTTATGATAATAGATAAATTAGCTGACATGGTAGGGGTTTTTAACAAACCTTTTCATAGTAAGTATGACACAGGTAATATAAAGTGACTCCATAACTGAGCACCATTCTGCTCTGTATGGCTGTCTGGAGCTGGTGAACTTGGCAGTTCTCCTTGCGCAGTTTTGCTTCCCATGGTTTCTATTACCCATGGACAAGGAAAACATTAGGAAAAACTCAAAACAGGAGGTTGGAGAGGAACTCAGAAGGTAAGTGCGTGCTGCAGAAGCCTGAGGGCCAGAAGTACATCTGCAGCACACATGTCAACGGCCAAGCGTACAGTGAGCGCCTGTAACCCCAGCACTGGGAGCCAGAGCTGGAGGATCCGCGGGGTCACTCGCCACCGGCCCAGCCTAGTGACAGTTCCAAGCTAGTGAGAGTGTGCAAAAAACAAGATGGACAACTCCTGTGCAATGACATGAGGCTGATCTTTCATCTACGAGTGCGCGCACAAACACACACACACACACACACACACACGTAAAATAAACAATCCAAGTCTATTGTGATGGTGCACACATGTAACCCTAACCTCTGAGAAGCTGAAGCCAGCCTGCACTGCACAGGGAGCTCCAGGCTAAGGCTGAGCAAGATGCTATCTAGAAAAACCAAAAGGTCAAGGGGTGGAAGTGCTGCAATTCCAAAGCTTTAAGTTGTACCCTGTTCCAGGTAGCATGATGAAAGGCCATGCCATGTCACTTCCTCTGCCCAGAACATGAATCACCCTTTTAATCCAGCATGCCCACACTCAGTATCTGCAGCCAACTGGTTACAAGCCCTACTCCCACAAGCATCCAAATCGGCACATGCTCACATTCCGTGAATTATGCTCGGTGTGGTGGCCTTTAATGCCAGCACTCAGAAGACAGAGGCAGGTGGGTCTCCGTGAGTTTGAAGCCAGCCCGGTCTACTACACAGCAAATTCCAAAACAGCCAGGACTCCGCAGACGCGGTATCTGCATATAACCTATTACCGCTTCTGTACACTGCTCTCTAGGTCACTCAGACCCACAGCAGACCTCTGACGTAAACAGGAGTTATTCTTCAGTGTTCAAGGAATGATGACAAGACACAATTTCTTCTCCCACATAGTTCACATCTGAGGTTGGCTGGGTGAATCACAGAGGGAAACTCCACCCAAAGCCACGCACTGGTTACTCAACTGTGTCAGTTACCTGGGTCACAATTAACAAAGGCTGTAATTACACACAAAACAAACGCTGGCCACTACATTACAGTGTCTGTGCTTCTGTCTCCTTCTTTGTTGCTGTTATTCATCTTTTATGTAATTTATAAAATTAAACTATCGTAACAAGAATAAATTAATAAAAAAAAATAAATTAAACTATCATATATACACAATATCAATATCATATATATGAAATAAAAGGGAATATGCAGGGTTTGATACAATCTATAGTCTTAGGCACCCACTGGGGTTGAAATATATCCACGGGGGGAGGGGGGGCTTCCTGGAATCTGATGCCCTACTGATAGTGTAGATAGGATTAGTCTGTTTTGTTTCGTTTTTTTGCAGATGGAAGTTTTTTCACAAAGGACAACTGAGATCTTTTCAGATAGGCCACAAACCCACGACTCTAACCACACTAAGCATGAATCTCAGTTCTGTCATCATCCTCATTTGTAAGGTCAAATGCTCACACACTGACAGCTAAATAAAAGCTCAGTTGGTGGTGACTGGGTTACTATGGTGGGCAGCAGCTATTACACAAATCAAAGGGACAAAGACCTCAAGGAAAGTGGCTTCTGATTTTTTGCCCTCAAAATCTCAAACAAAAACTTGTTTATATCCACCCAGAGTCTGTGTAAAATAATGGTCAGATACGATTATGCATTCCTGTAACCTGATCTAAGGCAGCATCGCAAATTTGATGCTAGCCTGGGCAACACAGCAAGTACCAGGCCAGCCTGGAGCCTTAGCATGCAATGTATCCTATTTCCCATAGTGTCCGGTACCAAGCAAAGCAAATAGGTAGTTCAAAATCCATCACACACCACGAGGCTCCAAGAATCTGCAGACTCCGTGAATGTCAACTTTGCAGCCCCTCTACTTGGTAGGTTACTTGACAGTTTAGTCACTTAACTGATATTTTCCAATTTAAGCAAAAAGAAAGTTTATGTTTTTCTTTGTGTTTGGTTTTTTGGTTTTCAAGACAGGGTTTCTCTGTGTAGTCTTGGCTGTCCTGGACTCGCCTTTGACTCCCTGAGTACTGGGATTAAAGGCACATACCAGTAATGCTGGGCTTGTGTGAACTTTTAAAAGCTTTCTCTTTGTAGCTGAAGATTCACTGGAGGAAGGTCTTGTGTTTCTGTGTCATCTGAAAGGGTGGGAGCTAGCATGTAAGGCTGTTACTCTATTTCCCATAGCGAGCACTGACACACACCAGGGCGCAGACTGGAATAAATGCATGCATAGTTTTCATGGTCCTGCCAACACTGAGTTAATATCAAGGAGCCACGTGGCAAAGCTACAGTGAAACCTTGTTGGAAGCCATGGCTCAGACCGTACATGCCACAGGCACTGAGGCAGTGTCACTTTGGATCCCAGAAACACATCCTATCTGAGTGCCTCTCCTGACGGCAGATCTCGGGGAAGGGCAAACAGGGCTTCACCCAGATCATATAGCTTTGCCCAAGAAACCTTATGCATCAACATCTAATGGAAGAAGCTAATCTTTCAAACTTTCTATAAAACTTCTTAGCTGTTCCTTACTTCAGAGATGTTCTCACCTCCAGTTTGGTGCTAACCCCAAACTGAATGCCCAAATGGTCCCCTAAGGGAGAAAGCAAGATCTGGGGATTAACAGCGCATGCTTCCCTTTCTGCTGTGCCCAGAGGGACTCTCATTACACAGTTACTTAGGCTCACAACTCAAAGTTTCAAATGTCAGGTTTACTTAATTTTATGTCAAGCCAGGTTTTGCTCCTCAGAGTTTCCCCTTTACCAGGTAAAATGGCTATTTTAATAATATACCCAATTAACTTAATACAGAGCTGAGATTTTCCTAATTGACACCAGATTTTAGATAAGAATGTAGAATTCCCATGACATTTGTTAAAAGGCTTGTTTTCCCTTTCTTTCTTTTCTTTCTTCTTTCTTCCCAAGCTTTTCTCAGCACTGGGAATCAAACCCATGGCTTTGCACATGCTATCGACAAGCTGTCTACACTGAGCTACACCTCCATCTTTGTTTTCATTCTTTTTAAGTATGTACAGGTGCGTTTCTGCATGTGGCTATGTGAGTGTGAGGCCAGAAGCATTGAATCCATGGGGCTGGAGTTAAAGACAGCTATGAGCATAGTTGCTGGGACCTGTACTTGGGTCCTCTGAAAGAGTAACAAGTACTCTTAAGTACTCTTCTAAAGATAGGCTGCTGGCCTGGGAGTGGGGCCAAGGGTAGAAAGACCTGCTTAGTATATCAAGGCCCATGATTGGTCCTCAGCAACACAAGGCCAATGAACAGAAAACACAGGTATTAATTTTTAAAAGGGTACAGCACAACCAAATTTAGTTCCTCTTACTAATATGAGGTTGAAGATTACCAATCATATTGATGAAATTCATGGAATTCACACAAGTAGCAACTTAAAAAGGGGAAATTATTTTAATGATACAGAACAAATATATGATAAAATCAACACTCACTCACTACAGAAATCTCACCAGTCAAGGAGTGGTAGAGAATCCCTTTTATCTAAAAATAGTATCTTCCTAACCCTAATCCTTAAAAAGCATGAACATTCAAGTCTGAAAGCAAGTTGTTTCTACTATATCAGAGATGCCAGCCAACAGCATAAAGAAATTCAATGGAGCTGGGCATGGCAGCACACGCTTTCATCCCACCATTCACAAGGGAAGAGGCAGGAGGATCTCTGTGAGTCTAAGGCCAGCCTGGTCAGACTGGACAGCTGGGTACACAGTGAGACTGTGTTTGAAAGAAAGAAAGAAAGGAAGGAAGGAAGGAAGGAAGGAAAAAGAAAAGAAAGGAAAGAAAAGAACTCAATGGGAAAAAGCAGAGCAACAATAAAATCTGGATGATTGGAGAACTGGCTCAGCAGCACTTGCTGCTCTTGCAAAGGAACAAGGCTCGTTCCCAGCACCCACGTGATGGCTTATAACCTAAGTCCAGTTCCCGGGATTCAACATCCTCTTCTGACCTCTGCAGACACTAGGTCCACATATGGTACCCATAGAAACATGAAGGCAGAACACCAATGCACTTAAAACAAATAAATTTAAAATGCAAACAAAGCCCCCAAACACTTTTCATTCTGTCACAGTTGCTTTAGCTGCCAACTTGACACAGACCAAGGGTTACCTGAGAAGAGGGGCCTTAACTGAAGAACTGCTTGGATCACACTGGCCTGTGTGTCTACGGGGGCAGTTGCTAACTGACAGGAGGGCCCAGCCCACAGTGGGCAATACCAGGGTAGGCCTGAGATATATAAGAAAGGTAGTTGAGGGGCTGGAGAGATGGCTCAGTGGTTAAGAGCAATATCTGCTCTTCCAAAGGACCCAGGTTCAATTCCTAGCACCCACATGGCAGCTCACAACTGTCTATAACTCCAGTTCTAAGGATTCTGACACCTTCATACCAATGCACATAGAATAAAATTAAATAAATTTGAAGGAAGGAAGGAAGGAAGGAAGGAAGGTAGGTAGGTAGTAGTTGATCCTGAGCATGGGGACAAGCCTGTAAGCAGTATTTGTTCCTCCATGGTTTCTGCCTGACATGCCTCAACAGCTTGGAAGTTATCTCCCATAAGTTGCTTTTGGTCATAGTGTCCCTCACAGCCAATAGAAAGCTAACTAGAGTTGCTTCCTATATGTTAATTTTCTCAGTAACCATGTCACACTGATGGAAAGCTGACTAACACAGCGAAGCCCTGGGTTTGATTCTCCAGTACCAAATAATAAACAAAAGTTAGAGCCTGACTTGTATTGCACAAGCAGTTTAATTACACAGATTATTTTAACCAGTCTTACTACTTTTATTGGAACAAGTTTGACCAAAGAGTGGAAGGAAGAAAGTAATTGCTGTTAATTATTCTTCATGTACAGTCCCTGTGTATAAGCTTAGCGTCAAAGGCTTTTCCCAGGAGGTTCTGGGAATTTGTAGCCTTCTATTGCTGTCATTCTTGCATTGCTGCCTCAGCCAGTTGTGTGGTGGAAGGCTACCAAAGTCTGCTCTAGTCCTACGCATGTAACTTTTAAAAAGAGAGCAAAAGAAGTTAAATATTTACAGTGAAGATGTCTACTGTTAATAATTATGCAAGAAGTTAACAAAAAAACTCAGAAAATATAAACATGAAGTCTCGATTTTAGGTTTAATTTATTTAATAACTAGCATTATACACATTAATCAAACTATCCTTCAGTATTTGTACATATTGTTAATGCTCGGCATTTTTAAATAGTTCTATTTGAAAAATGCCACTTCTAATTTTAAAGAAAGCTATTACAAAAATTCACAGAGTAATCTTAAATGAATATAATCAGTTTTCCGTGTATGTATTTCACACCCAAAGATTTCACAGCTGCGGACAGAAAACATCAGGGGAAAAGCCAAGGCTCCTAAAAAGAGGCTCTGTGATGACCACACATTGAGGAAGAAGCTGAATCCATTCAAGGGAAGGGATGACACACACCCCTCTACAGCTCCCATCATGCCACAGATGCTTGGGCTTGCCAACACTTATTTGAGCACTATTCCTCAAATCTTATTCACATTCTACCTTAATAGGCCTAGGATGGCTGTGTCTGTACTGACGCACACAATTTTTTCTTGTCATTAATCCTTAATCAATATGGGGGAAATTATTAATGCACATTTCCACTCCATTAGGTATCTAGGTAACCTAATGATGATTTAAGGTATTTAGGAAGGTGTGTGTATATTGCAGGTAAATACCATACTGTTTATAAGGGAGTTAATCACTTGCAGACTTTGCTATCCGTTTGGACAGCATAGAAGGCTGCATGTATTTAGTATGTCAGCACCGAAGAGGTCACATACATCTACCTACACACTCACTTGGAGCAGAGTTCAGAGATTCCTAGGATGACTACCACCTTTTAGCAAGTGAGACTTTAGCCTAAGGGTATCCTCTCTCTAAGAATATAAAAATCAATTAGTGCTCATCATCATCTTCACTGCTTTTCCCAATTTATCCCTTGATCCCACCTTAGCCCTACAGAGCTGTTGGGGGATGGCTTTGTACACCGTGTATTCAGATGCTGATTTGTGTGCCCAGAGATCTGGGACATGGGCATTGTCATCTCCTGTCTCAATATTGTATAAAAAGTGTTCTCCACCATTTCTGATTGGTTAATAAACAGCTAAAGAGCCAATAGCTGCGCAGGAGAGTTAAAGCAGGACTTCCAATCCCAGTTAGGTCCCCAGATAGAGAGTCACCAGGCCATGAGAAGGTTGCCCTGAGGAGGTCACCACAAGGGAGACCTGAGGATATGGATGGAGCAGGAGCAGCCAGGCTGAGACTAAGTTGGCAGGTAACAGCACAGGGCTAGGAAGTAGTCTAGACCAGTGAGGATGGATAAGAATAACTGTTTATCTGCCGAGCTACAGTGCTAAAAGCTTATTAATAAATGTAACAGGTATCTGTGTCATTATTTGGGAGCTGGAGCAGGCCTAGAAAAAAATTTATCTTTACACAGAGCTTTGTACTTTCTCTGACCTGTTTTCCAGTTTAACTCTAGCCTGTAAGAAAACCAGCTATGGAGCAACTTAATTCACTACCACACTCTCCCATGCCCTGTATCCTCAGTTTCTTTTAGGGCATAACCTTAATATCTGAACGCTCAATGCCTTTCTCCTGAGGACCTCAGCAGTCCTATTGCACTCTCTCAAACAGTAATTACTCTATCCCCCTAAATCCAGCACCATCCATGCCCTCTTCTTTAGGACCTTGTCACACCCATAGCTGGCATACAAGAACCACAACTTGCATAACCACACGATACCACAGCACCTTCCAGAAGGTGTGCTTAACTACCCTCTCCGTGTAGCTTCTCTGGTCTTGGGAGAAACTCTACTCCAATCCATTAGGTATGTTTTTGCTCCACACTCCACCTTCAAAGTATGAAGTCTAACTGAACAAATTATCCTTCTCCACACTCCTCAGATTAACTAATTTTTATTGTATTCATGTAGTAAAACCTTTGTGGCTTCAACTACGCATTTTCTCTGAGCTCCTAGACTTCCCCTATGATTAATAAATACCCCTTAAGTTTCTACAATATACTAAAAACACAGGGTTTAGCATGTAGCGTTTTAACAAGTTGTTTGAATATAATAAAAATTCCATAAGGAGAGAAGTGGCAGCAGCCAGAGGTCACTACCCAAACACTAAGCCTAGGCTTCAAAACACCTGAGTGCACTCATTTACTTGGATGCCTTTTCTTTGCATTAGTAGTAATAGTAGTAGTAGTAGTAGTAGTAATAAATAATAATAATAATAAAGCATGTGTATATTTGTTTCGTCTGCATCTGTGTCTGTGTACACATGAATGCCTGGTGCTCACAGAGGCCAGAAGAGTGTGTTAGATCCCCTGGGCTGGAGTTATAAAGGGCTGTGAGCCACAACATGGGTGCTAGGAACTGAACCTGGGTCATCCAGAAGAGCATTCAATGTTCTTAACCACTGAGCCATCTCTCCAATCTCTGCATATTTTTCTTTTTGACATAGTAAGGCTGAGTTGCTAGAGGATCAGAGACCACTTGAAAAAGAGCTCAGTCACTCCCACAGTTGATACAGTAGGGACCCTTTACCCACAGAAGACACATAGTCAGAGAGAGCATAATACCCACCTCATTAGTAACGGCGATACCTCCCGGGGGCATTACTAAACCCTGTATATGCTGTACATTTTCATGTGTCTGTGGACACATATGTACACTTATGATAATTTATTAAAATATATTTATTAAAGCTATATGAAATATGGTCTCATTCCCTCAAAATGTTTTCTTCAGTTACTCTTTTTGTGATGATAAGAGATAGTACAATGCCTAATTAGGGAGATAAAATAAAGAGAATGAGGTAGAAATTATAATTTAGTGTGAGGCTGCTAAAATGAGTTACCTGAATACAATCTCTGATAGCACAGCAGGTGAGCTCATAGCTAAGACTGTTAAATGGCTAGCAAGATGGTAACATGGACAGCATGAATCCTACACGCAAAAAGGATTTGTGACACCAAACAATTCAAAACATATGAAATGTTTATTTCTGGTATTTTCCATTTAATATTTCTACTGCTGGCCAAAGATGTAAGTAAACCACAGAAAACAAAACTACAAATAAGTGGCTAGTGTCAGCCAACCAGGAGCAACCCATACCAAGAGCATCTTTCTCCTTTCTCATCACAGAGAGGAGCAGGTGCAGTAGAGACTAGGAGAACTCCAGATTACCCCAAGGAGGCATGCAGAACTACACCTACACACACACACACACACACACACACACACAGTGTTTGTCTTCGTTTGGATTTTTTCCCTCCTTAAACAGGAGCCTTGGCTAGTTTCCAATTGGCTACATTGACAGGCCAGGCCGGTCTTGAACTCACAGAGATCTGTGTGCCTCTGTGTCCAGCTACTGAGTTTTCTATGGTTTGTGATACAGCAATAGCTGATGAGGCAAAGCTCTAATTCTTTCCATCTATTCTTGCCTATTGCCTTTCCCCATCAATACTTTAGAGAAACAAAAATCAATAATAGAAATACTTAATGTCAGCCTTCTTCCATGACACTAAAGAAGCAAGCCAGACAGAAGCCATTCTGCTAAGATGGGCTAAGGATGGTCCCACCAATTATATAGCTACCTTCAAAGTCACAGCTCCCTTTTGTGAAATCTGCTGTAATGAAATAAGTAAGCAGAAAGTAAGCTCAATGTTTATGAGGACAGTTGGAGGGTGGGCCAGCTTGATGTTCTTGTTTTGTATTTTTTTTTTTTAATAAATTGTTATTTTTTTTTTTTAAGATTTATTTATTTAATGTATATGAGTGCTTTATCTGCATGTATACCTGCACACCAGAAGAGGGCATCAGATCTCATATGGTTGCTGGGAAGTGAACTCAGGACCTCTGGAAGAGCAGGCTGCTGAACCATCTCTCCAGCCTTCCCCACCGCCACCCCCACCCCAACCCCTGACTTGATGTTTTAAAGCCTAGGTCAGTAGGTAAAGTGTGTGGCCAGGAGGGCTAGGGTCTCCTGCACATATGCAGTTCTTTGGCCTTCTACAATCTTCCTTTCAGAAAATTTTTTCTTTATTCCTTTTGTTTGTTTTTCTGTGTAGCCTTGGCTGTCCTGGACTCACTGTGTAGACCAGACGAGCCTTGAACTCACAGAGATTTGCCTACCTCTGCCTCCTGAGTGTTGGGGTTAAAGGTGAGCACCACCATGCCTGGCTCCCTTCAGAAACTACTGTGTCACACTTTTCCAGATTCACAAAGGCTTCTCATTTGTTCTAAGCCACTTCCCAAGAGCTAACTGGTTGACTTTGAAAGCAGACAGAATCAGCATAGTGCACTTGCTACCAGCCTTCCCACTCATCTGGGAAAGTGTATGAGGGTCAGTGGCTGGAATGACCAGGCCTGACCTGCTTCCCACCCTGTGGGGCTGTCCTGTGAATAAAACAAGAGAGAGGGGGAGGGGGTTCAAGAGGAATGTGACCCTGCTGGGCCTATGACCAACAGCTCTCAGGTCTCAGCATACTCAAGCCATCACTATCACAGGCTTTGCTACCCAGGAGTGTGCCCAAGAGTACAAGATTGCCAGCATTTCTGCAGTGCTGGTGTTAATATATTTAAGTGCTTCACACCCAAAGATCAATACAGTTGCAATCTCAACTTTTATTTATTTTATGAACAATAAGGGATTCTATTCCTTTACTTTGCCTCTCCTACTAATCCCCCTTTATTCATAGTTTATTGCTAAATTCATTCATTTCAAAATGTCTCTTTTTCAAATGTCTGTAGCACCTCCATTCAAGATTGCCTTGCCTATCTCCCCCAGGTTTACATCTATCCCACCTTCAGTTTGTTCCCGCTTCGGCCCCACGTGCTGCATAATGCAGTGAAATGCCTTTAATTCTTCACTCACAGAGGACACTCTGACTCTTGCCTTTTATCTTTAGACACAAATAGTAGCTACTTTACTCTTTAAAGAAAGTTCTTTGTTTAATGATCTAGGTAGTTACCAACAATTTGATTTCTTATTCTTAAATCACAGGTCTTAAACAGAATCCCACACTGTAAAAATAAAATATATATCACTAAATGTGCACATCATCCTCAATGTGTATATTACATGCAACAGTTCGTTCTTTCTTCTTCTTCTTCTTTTTTTTGGGGGGAGGGAGGGGGGTTTGTTGTTTGGTTTTTTTTGTTTTGGTTTTCGAGACAGGGTCTCTCTGTGTTAGCCTTGGCTGTCTTGGACTTGCTTTGTAGACCAGGCTGGCCTCGAACTCACAACGATCCAACTGCCTCTGCCTCCCAAGTGCTGGGATTACAGGCGTGCACAACCACACCCGGCTAACAGTTTTTACTTTCAAGAGACATAAAACAGACATGAGATTTAGACTCTACATGATGACATTTCTGAACCACTATTTGCAAGCCAGGCATCTGGACCGTTTTCTAGAATAAATCAAAGAGCAGCATTTTTGTTAGATACCCAAAGTCATAAACAAATACCTGTGTGTTTCATATTTATACCACAGTTCAAAACTTTTCATAGCCTGCTCAGATAAACCAACTCATAATATCAAAAGCCTGCAGAACAGGCACAAGAATTATCCTCTACACTTTGTACTCAGGGATTGCACTGATAGGATCCTCTTTATCAAAGTAACATGGCAACAAAGGTGCGGCCTGCAGCTGCTTCTCACTTCACATCAGGGGCCACTGCTCACGCTTATATGGAGATCTAACAGAAAAAAACGATTTCTTAGTAAATCTAACTGGCCAGGAAAGGACTTACATCACATTGTACACGCAACTCATGAGTTCCTAAGTGTATGTGCATGATTAGTACATATAATTACATATTCTCAAGTCTTAGCAAAGTAAGAAAAATAAGTCTTAACTAATATTAAGTTAAAACACAGACTGATAATAACACATACATATAACTTATGAATAAAAATACATAGAATAAAAGCACACACACACACACACACACACACACACACACACACACACCCAAAAAAAAAAACCCTCACAGAAAATTCACATACCAAAACACTTTGAAGGTCTCTACTAAGTCAAATAGTTCAAACACAAAAAATGCCAATGCTCATGTATCCTAAACCACTGAAAAGCAACACAAGAGATCTATATGGAGCGGGCAAGTCACAGACGAGGTTCAAGCAGACATAGTAAAAATTGTCAATGCATTTGCAACAAAATGGATAAAGCTGGAGGACTGTGTTATAGTTCGAATGTGATGATAATACACCATAACCAAGACAACTTATAGAAGAGTTTATTTGGGGTTCACAATTTCTGTGGCCATCGTGGTGGGAAGCATGGCAACAATCAGGCAGGCACAGTGCTGGAGCAGAAGCTGAGGGCTCAATTTTGAGATACAACCAGGAGACAGAGAACCCCACAGCCGGGGTTTGTGACACACCTCTGACAAGGTCACACCTAATCCTTCCCAAACAGTTCCACCAAGTGGGGACCAAGTATTCAAAGCTCCAAAAGGACACTATGCTAAGTAGAATAAGCCATACACTGACAAAACAGTGCATGATTACACTTAATACAGGGAAGCTTTAAAAAAGAAACAGGACATGACAGACACAGGAACAAAATGGAAGGGGAAGGTACAGGTTAAAGGACTGAGATGCAGTTTGCAAAAAGTGTAGACCCTGAAAGGCTGCAATTAATATGTATCATCTACTGCAGACTTATTGGAGATGCTTGTTACCACACACAATCATCTGCAAGATAATATATTAATTTGCTTACTTATGGTAACCATCTTACAACGTAAGCAAAAGATGTTATATACATCTCAAGTGTCTATACTAAAAGCCATTATTAGGATATGCCTATATTGTGCAAGGAATATTTAAGAGAAAAGTATTTGCTCCTAATTTAACATATTACTTTATACCATTTATTTATTCTATAAAAATTCAGCAAGTATAGCTTGCATCCCCTTCCTCTGTGTGCCCACAAGGCCATCCTGCCAAGGGGGTAGTGATAACTAGTGATCAAATCATGGGCACCAGAGTGCATGTCAGCTGTGGCCAGATAGTGGGAGAGGCGTTCCCCCCACCTCAGAGGTCCAGGAGAGGGGAACAGGGCAGAAGAGAAAGGAACGGTGGGAATGGGAAAATAAGAGCGAGGGGATAACAATCGGGACGTAATGTGAATAAATTATAACATATATTAAAAAAGAAATTAAAAATAAGTTTTGATATCACTAAAAAACAGCAAAGAATAATTTCTTTTCACGATTTTGTGTTACTGTTGTTTTCACTGCATTTTAAATTTTAGGTTGAACAACTTAATTTCAAATATTTAGTTAGTAAAATGTGTATTATATACATCTTAACTTTGAGCTTTAGCAAAAGCTCTTGGGATTAATTCGCTGAATACAGAATCTTAGAGCCATATTTTTATCTTAGAGATTAGTTTGCACAGACACATACACCCTGTCTCTAGACCATGACTATGCAAAGAACAGTGAATGTAGATTGTCAGTCATTCAGAAGGGTTGCACACGACACACACACACAATGTAAAAAGCAAGGTAAGTCTTGGTAAAATTTCTCATGCTCATCCACACTCTTTAGAATTATGTCTTAAGTGGTGAGGGCTCTCAAAAGCAGTGGTGGGAACCCGTGGCCCACAAAGACGCACAGAAATATGTCTACCTCTATGTCTAGGATCAGCTTCTCCTCTTTCTTTAGAATTCAACTCTGCCGTAACCCCTCACCTGGAAGAGGGGCAACCTATAACACTTTAGCCTCTGCACACCAACTTCTCATGATGACTTAGGCCTTCCTCCCTACTATCTCTTCGAGGAGGCTTGCCAACATCAGCACCTCAGCCCCAGCTAAGAAGAGGCCATGGAGACTAGAGGCCAAGCATCCAGCCCAGGAATGAGCATGTGACTCAGAGGCCAAAGTCCTGATTAAGAAGTTCTGGTTTTTTGTTGGCTTGTTTGTTTTTTAACTAAAAAGGAACCTTAGTCTTTGGGACTAAAAACAAAAGGCTGGAATTGAAAAACAGTAAACCACTCTCTGGTTTGGTTGAAAGAAACCTTCAGCAACCAAGAAAGGCGGGTTAAGAGGATCCTGTGGTTTGCTGTGCTACTCCTGAAGTTAATGTGAAATAGTCTTTTCACTTACAGCATCTGGCTTTGGGACACTGACATGTACACAAAGCATCCTTACTACAAGATGGCACCATAAATTGTGCCCTGTGGTGTTGCGGCAAATGGTTTGAAAGGGATAAAAAGCTTTTCTTACCATCTGTTCTTAGTTCATTTCACACATCTAATTGTCCATCACATGTGAGCACTAGAAATAGGCCTCCATGATCCTGAGACCACGTCTGCTTGCAAAGTGCTAATACCACAGGATTTGATTGGGTGCTTCTGTACTTACTTGCCACTTCAGAACACAAGTCTCATACAGCCAGAGGCTACTCCTAAGTGCCCCAGAAATGTCTATCATGTACAGCCCATGAGGACCACTTTCTATTTCTCTCGGGCTTCTCCTGGGCCCACTGTTTTCCATATTTTAAGATCTGACCTACATTTGCTTTATCCATACTCACCACTGCCTTGTCTTCCTGAAACTGCAGAGGTTCCACTCAAACTTGAACTATGAGCAGCTTTAATAGAAAGGTGATGGTCAAAGGCAAGTTCTGGGTGTTGGGTGCCTGCATCAGGTCCTTACATCATTTGGCTTTATGTGGAGTGGGCTCTACATCAGATCTCTGAACAGATTCCCATCCCTCCCCACAGCCTGAGCAGAATCACATAAACCAAACTTAGATAAACAGATGATTTGCCAATTCATAGAGAAGGATAAATGTCACAGGATAGAATGTTAAAATGTCACAACGACCCAAATGACAAGAGTTGTGGATAGCATAGAGTGCCATGAGCAGAGTCATTCATATCATCAACAAATACTAATGACTATGAGAAAGGAGAAGGGACTGCAAACAGCAGCGGGTGAGATCACTTCACACATGAAAACTATCTATTGTCTAGAGTAAGGGAAAACTGCATTAAACAAGTGGGTTTTTTGCTTTGTTTTGTTTTGAGTCTAGGATACACTTTTAAAAGATATTAACTTTAAAAAAAAGATGTAAAGTTTTTACTTGTCTATGTATACCTGAGTATGTGCATGCACATGTGTATGCTTGAGTAATGTACAAGCACATGTGTGTTCAAGTGCCTTCTGAGGTGAGAGAAAAGACTGAATGGCCAGGATCTGGGGTTAAGGCTGCTGTGAACTGGCTGACATGGGTGCTTGGAACGGAGCCCCTTCCTCTAGAAAAGCAATACATGTTTTTAATTGCTGAGTATGTCTCTCCAGCCCTGTATTAATGCTTATTTAATGTGTTAATTTAATATAGTCATGTGGTGGTTTGAATGAGACATATTCTTAATAGGCATATATTTGAGGCGTACTCCCTAGTAGGGAGCACTCGCTGGAGTAAAATGTCACCGGGGGCAAGTTTTGAGGATTTAAAACCATGCCCCAGTTCCTATTCTTCGACCTCACCCCATATTCCCATATTTGTTTAGGGAGGCATTTTTTAAATTTTGATCTTGTGTAGATCAGGCTGGCCTTGAACTTCCAGTGACTTTCTTTTCCCTGCTTTCAGTGCTGGAATTACAAGTAAAAACCATGACATTTAGCTCAAGCATATGCTGAAGAAATAACAAGAGAGCTGAATCCGAAATTTTTAGCTTGAGTCTGAGAAAAATGTTTGCTTATTTGTGACTGATGCATAGAGGAAAGGCTGGCATTCCTTTGCAAAGGCCAGATCTTAGCCACTTAAAATATTGCTGTGTTCTCTCAACAACTAAAAACCCATCCCTCATTAGCATACCCACCCAGCGTTCCCTCCACCTACATATCCCCTTGCTCTACAGTACCATCATGCATGTAGCCACTTGCTTCTGACCTCGTCCTCTGTCAGTCTCCTTGCTCAGCAAGATTCCTAAGGCCTGTCAACTCCCCTTTAATATCTTTGATCAATGGCCTCCTTCCTTTCTGCTCCCTCTGTCACAGACTTGGTTCAAGCAATCAACTTCTAGGCTAGAGCAACAAACCATCTTGCCCGCTGACTCCAGGTTTGCCCTGTGTAATCCAGGCTGCTTAAATTAAAAACTCACTAAAAGCTTTCATTTTATGAATGACAACTGAAATATCATGCCTAGGAGATAGACGAACCCACCTAAAATCTAAGTGCAAATAGCTCTCCCAACAGCCCTCCTAGCTGTCCTCCTGCTAGACTGCTTAGCATTGATGAAGCAGAGCAGAGCCTCCCCAATTCTCCCTCCAGTCTCTTAGATCTGAATCCTAGCACATCTGCAAGCCTACCTTGTTCAAGTCCTCTCACCTAACAGCTCCAAGGCAGCTCACCAAACTGCCTCTTCCTCCTGTAAATTCTTATGACATCAACTGACAACAGTAATATATCAACTGACAGAACTCCAACTGACACACACACTTACACACAAAACTTTTCACCACTAACCCTAACTTACACGTATCTGTCATACAAAATGAAAAGGTCGCACGAGAAAGAAGTCACTAGGGTGCTTACATCAGGCTAGACTCCAGCCTTCCCACCATGTCTAGTCTACTTCTACTCTTCACCTTCCACCATCCCAAGTATAAAGCAACTTTGAGAGTAAGATTGTGGGGGAGGGCAGATCACTTAAGAAATCTAGATATCATGGACTAGTGGGAAAGAGGCCTATAAACGCATAAAAAGGACAAATGTGAGAGCTGGTTCCACAAAGGTGTCCTCTGATCTTCACATGTGCACATACATACACAATAACAACAATAATAAAATGAAAGGAAGTCCTGATAGACCAGCAGCTGACTGAATTCCAGGTATTAAGCTTTATCAAGAGAACTCCAGGCAAAGGATAATGAGCAGGCAGGGCCCTGGGGCTAAAGAGAAAGGGAATGTAATCATGTAATCCCACAAAGAGGCTCAACTGTGCTGGAAAGGCTGGTACCAGCATTGAACAGTAAGGTATTCACAGTAAACTCTCCTACTCCATCACAACAAACTGTATTTTCCCTCAAGAACATGTTGTTTTAAAATTACATTATCTGTTCTCTTTGCTTTGTTTAAAATGTCTGTTTCTCCCTCGTGGCCTTAGATCCAAAGATGACGGGGTGGTCTCCACTCCCCGCCTTATGTGCTCAAGCTCCTAGGACAGTGGGTACAAGTACAAGGCACTCAGTCCCAAGTGAATGTACAGAAGACCCAGTCAGGAGACCCTGTCAGTAGCAGTTAACAGGCTTTGCGGGCTAAACAAGGTGTCAGGTGGGTTAGTCCACTAACCTAACCATAATACTAGAATGAAATAATACCTTCTGTTCCCAGTAACCAAAGCAGAGAGTCACACAGTATAAGACCTGTTTTTAACTGCATGTTCCTTTTTCATTTTTATTTATTGTTATGTATGTGGACATTTTGCCTACATCATGTGTGTGCCTAGTATCCACAGAAGCTAGAAAAGAGCATCAGATCTCCTGGGGCTGGAGTTACAGACAGTTGTGAGCTGCTATGTGGGTGCTGGGAATTGAACCCTAGCCCTCTAGAAGAGCAGCTAGGGCTCTTAAACCACTAAGGCTATCTTATATTCTGGCCCATGGACTTTGATTTGAATACTGGGAACTAATAATAAAGCTTCACGGCCTACACAAGATAGGTCTTTATAGTCTCTTTGGGAATCAGTTTAAAAAAACAAAAGAAATAGAAATAGCAAAAAGAAAAAGAAAAACAGTAAGAAGGAGGCAGGCTAGCTGTTTCAGCAGTTGAGATCATTTGCACTTACAGAAAGGACCCAGATTTGATTCCCAGCACCCACATGGCAGCTCACAACCATCTGTAACTCAGTCCCAGGGGAGTGTTGATGCCCTCTTATGACCTTGCTGGACACTAGGTCATCTACATGGAATAAAGACACAAATGCAAGTCACACACATATAGCAATTATAAATCCAATAAAGATTAAAAAGAAATTGCTCATATTTAGAGTCAATATAAAATTTACTGTACATGTAAAAATAGAAGTATGCTTTTAAAAAGTAACAAAACACATTAAAGTCACCCCCCCTCCACCCACATTTCCCTGTTTTAGCACCTGGCATATGTTCAGTATGTTACAAACTCCATCAGGGTTAATAGCTGTGTTGTACCTGATGGACAGGCCTAAGTGCTCAGTGTACAAGGGGAGCTCTACATTACAGCCCACACTTCTAGGAGGAAGCAGAGCAGAGTCTACTCACTGCTCAGAAGCACCACAATTGCTCTAGTGACAAACATAACCACTACTGTGATCTCAGCACAGAAAGCTGAGACAGGAGCATCACCCTGAGTTATAAGCCATCCCAGGCCACACAGAGTTCCAGGTTAACCCAAACTACATTCTGAGCCCCTATTTCAAAACTTTTGTTTCAAATCTGGTTACAATCACTTGAGTACCTAACTACAAACAATTTTAAATATCAAATACAGTCACTATATTCTGATGATCTTATGGTGGGTATGTTTTGTTCCGGTTTCTTTCCACTCCTTGCAAGTTTCAATGACTGTCTCATACAGAAACCCCATCACTGTAGGTACTTGGGAATTCTCAGCACACTTTAGTTTCTATTGAAGATATGAAGAAATGAAGCCTCATTATCCCAAATCATATATTGTTCTATTTGCATATCTAAAATTTTCAAAATTTATATTTAAGAGAAGCAGTATGAAAAGCTATCCCAGCTGGATGAGGTGGTGCACGCCTGTAATCCCAGCACTCGAAGAGGCAGAGGCAGGCAGATCTCTGGGAGTTCAAGGCCAGCCTAGTCTACAAAGCCCAGGACAGCCAAGGCTACAGAGAGAAACCCGTCTCAAAGAAAAAAGAAAAAAAAAAGCTATCACACAGAATTTGTATACACTGCACAGTGCGCAAGTAAGTACAGTCTGATGTCAGCCAGTAGTTTTTCTCCAGCCACACAGCAATGCTGTAGGATTTGCTTTGCACTTTAGGTTAACTACCATAAAGCTTTGAAGCACAAAGGAACAGTCAGTGACACATACATTTTAAGCTACAGTGACCTGTCATTAAAGAGTCATTAAGCAATATTTGCAAGGCTTAAGCAAGAACCTTAATAACACTCCAGTATCTGTGATTCTCCTCTGTACTTTGTGGGCTTGTGTTTGACTTTGGGTAAAATACGGAATATTTAAAGCTATACTTTAAGTTACAAATTCATTTATAATAATTTTTAGCCTCTTCGCTGAAGATAAATCATATGAATTAAATTTTAGAAAGCAATATAGAAAAGTAACATTCAAACTCTGTATTTATATATACATAGACAGACAAGATACACACAAAATTTGAAGGCTAGGTTAGAGTACACTGAAAATCAGTTTTTTCCACTAAAAAGTCAAAGCTTATACTTACTTATTTTTAAGATAGGGAATTTTATAAATTATTATTTTTGAATACACAAATAGAAAATACTCTCTATATTAAGAACCTTTTTAAACCTAACTTTCTTTTAATCTTTAACTGTAAACTTGTGTTAAAGAACCAGTATTTTGTAAACTCTGTAAACTTGTGACCCTGTTTAAATGTATACAACTCCCACTCTACTGGGTCCTTCATTGACATGACAACTATTTATCCTTGAAACTGTGCAAGGAAGATATGGACACAAACATTTTATGAGTACATGTGAACATAGGCCCAGCAGCAGACAATCAGCACACCTGAACACTTCACTTGTCTCTAGTTAGCCACGCCAAGCTAAGGAAAGGCAGCGTAGGGGTGCTGAGCTTCCCCGGGCCTCCCACATCACCTTTCCCAGCATTGTCAGTTTTCATTATTTCCTAGAATATTGCCAATTCCCAGAACAGCACAGAATAAAATTCAAAGAAATTTATGCACTGCGTGGAATTTAGAAGTTGTTTTCTCCAGCTAGTCTAATTTAAAGCTCGGAAGACTGACCCCCAAAGTTTTTTAAAAGGTCAAACTAACACTGCAGCTTCTGTAACTTGCCCACTCCAACTGTTAATATCAAAGTATCACTCAAAGAGAAAGTTCTTCCCAGGACCCAGCGCTCAGCGCTGTCCTCAGAAAAGGAAGGCTTTTGGAGCTGCGCACATCTGCTCTGAGCACTCAAGTGCTGTGGGTCCCCACAGACAACAGTACCTCCCAGAACAAGAGACGAGGAGTCAGAAGGCCAGTGTGTCCCCTCTACAGTCTCATGTGAGTCAAGTCTACCAGCTCATTCTTCTATCCCCTCCTTTTCTTTTGATTTGATCAATAACCCCTTTCTTTAAAAACAAACAAACAAACAAACAAACAAACAAACAAAAAAACAGATGAAAAGATATCCATGAACACTGATCACTCTCTTCCTTGACACGATTTTCCTTTGGAAGATCCTCAGCTGTCCTCTGCAGAAGGTAAGTGCCAAAAGAGTGTCCCTCTTGTTTCTTCACATGTGGGGACAACGGCAAACAATTACGATTACTTCTAACATTAAAATGATTCTCAGTCTTCACCATCAGAATGAGAAAGCATGCCTAGGATGGGATGACCTAGGATGTTAAAAGTTTCTAAGGAATTACAGCTGATCTTAGTGACGTAGCTAAAGAGGAAGGAATGGGGCCTCTTGGGGCACAGCTAGAAAAGCGAACCCGTGCACCTACATTCAGCACACCATCTACTTTGGAGTGGCTAGCATCCCTGAAGAAGCTCAGTGTGTGATGGATTTCTAAGATGCACCCAGTTCTGAATGAACTGCTCTCACCATGTAAATGATGTACTTTAAGAAGCACCTGGCTACCCCTTGATATCACACGAGTAAAGCCTACTAGTTTTAGGATGGCTTTAATATACAGCTTTCTAATATTCCTGATTTTCCTAAGAAGGTCACTTAGGCATGGTACTCAAATAAAATTCGAATTCAAAATGAAAGAAAATGTCATCAAAATGGTTAGCTAGTAAAACAAGGCAAGTCTAATAGCTCAGTTCTATATTAACACAAACACATTGAGCCTATGTTACATTTCAATTTTGAACTATGAAAAACCCCAATCATCCAAGACCACACTCATTCACTAAAATTAAAATACTGTTGACATTAATTCCTATTCTCAGATCAACCAGGCTTAATGTAGAGTAATCTAATGTGTGCTGAGTAAGTGAAAATAAAATAAGAGCCTGTCTTATGGCAGGTATGATGGCACACCCCTGTAATCCTGGCACGTGGGAGGCAGAGGCAAGCAGGTCTCCATGAGTTCCAGCCCAAGCAGAGGAATACAGTGAGACTCTGTCTCACAAAAGACAAAAGCAAGCAAAACACCCTGCTTTTATTTACAACATCAGTACTATACCTAAGAAGAAAACATTCTTTTTATGGCAACACAGGCTCACTTTGATTTAGAATGAAAACAAGTTCTAGGAAAACGATCTCCTTTTACTGAAGCATCCACTCATCCATCCATCTACCCACCCATCCATCCACCCATCCATTCATTTGGTCATCTAACAATATATGGCTTGATCTTCAAACAAAAAAACTTAGTCAAAATGAGTAAATAATCCAGAAAGACTGTACTTGTGAAGATCCTCAATTATTGCATCTCACTTCTGCTTTTCCTGTTGCTGCATTCAGAAGTAACTGAGCTTATAAATATACCTTGACATTTACATAGAACATTCTTCTATAGAAACTTAAAAAGCCATTCAAGTAATTATAATTTAATGAAAATATGGCATGATATTAAAAAAACACCACTGGTAAAAATAACTGGCTGAGCACAGTGTACCTTTAACTAGGAATCTGTTACTGTTAATAAACTATTAAAATTGTTACCAAATCTTGTGTTTAAGTATTCTCTTTCAGACTGGGCTTGGTGGCCTATGACTTTAATCCTCATGACTTTAATCCCAGCACTAAGGAGACATAGGGAGACGGATCTCTCTGAGTTCCAGGCCAGCCTGGTGAGTCTAGGACAGCCAGGGTTATTATACAGAGAAATGCTGTCTCCCTCCCACCTCAAACAAAACAAAAAAAGCATTTTCTTTCAAGATTTAGTTCCTTAAAATTAGCTAAAAATGTTTATATAAGAACAAAAGCAAATCTCTTTTAGCAAATAGTTTTTAACTTAAAGACACACCACCTTATTTTCCTTTGAGAGGATGAAGTCCTCCCTGTGTAATGCTGGCCTCTAGTACTGCACTTGTGTGGAGTACTACCAACTTTAATGTGAATGGTAACCAAGTCTGGAGCCCCAAGAACTGGTTTTCACTGATTAGTCAGCCACCTTTCAAGCTCTCTTCAAAGCCTTTACCCCAACAAGTATTGTAAGACACGATGTCTTGGACATTTTTAAGTAAACCAAACCAGAATCACAAACCAGTTCCATCACAGCTTGTGCAGTGCCCCGAAGTTACTGCTGTTTCACTTTTCCTTTGTCACAGCCTAGCTTACATCAGTTTTGCTACTTATTAACTGCTCAGGCCAAAATATGTCTAAGTAGGACTCACCTCAAATGCAAGAATGGTGACATAACAGGGACATTTTTGTGCACCAGTGTACGCTTTTAGGACAGGTAATCAAGAACTAAGACTTTTAAGTACCACACACCCAAAGACTACAATATTCTACCGCAGAAACCTATTGAAACATCAAGCAAACTAATGTAGCCAACAGTTACCTAATTTACAATCTGTCAATGCATGAATCTCCATGCAAATAACAAGATAACGAGGAGGGCTACCCTCCCCCTCAAAATTTCATAACCATATAAAGGATTAAAATGACCACTATACAATAAACTTTAAGGTATGACTGTGTCTTAGACTCACAAGTACCCAACTTCAGGTCCTTCACAGCATTTGAATTACCAAGGGAGAAATCAAAATTCACTCACTTTATATAGTATCTTGCACCTTCAAAAGTATATGCTTCTTCCCAGCCAGTGGGCAAATCTAAAAAATATACATTATGTTAGTATTACTTCAGTGGGATTGCAAAATAAGCTTAAACACATCTTATCTGTCTTCATTATTAGCTATATTCATTTAATGTCAACCCAAAGTCTTCGCTGGCAAAATCATTAGTCAATATATTATTTGGAAGATGACAATTCAAACTTAAAGCCACCAGGAAGCCCCAGCAATATTAGAGATGACAGAGATGGTTATTCATTCCCTTTAATGATCAGGGTAGAAATATATGATGCCTTTCGCACCCCGAAAGGCAAAGTCCTCCAAACCCAGGTAAAACGCCCATTACTGGTTGGCAAAAGCCCCAAACAGGCAGCACTTGATTTTTCCAGTATATTTTGTCTATTCAAAACCATATTTTTAAATCCAACTCCATCTAGGTTTACATCTAGTATGAAAAGAACTGCAGCGCTTAATTAGTGGAAAACTGACTGAATGCTTACACACGTGGTTCAGTACACTGGACCTTAAGAGATGTGAAGTTTCAAGTAATAACGTTGGGAATGATTCAGGTGATCGGCTGTATCTTATGTGCCACATGGTACTTATGATGACACGTGGATTTAATCACAGCCCATCTCCAAGATGACAAAATCGGAGCCCATGCAAAGTAAATCAAGCCAGAATAAATAGATAAATGTGAAATCACATCAGAGAATAAATATTTCTGGCACATGACTATTATTCAACGTGTAAGGGTAATTCAAAGACATTGGTGCTACATATAATCAAAATAAGCATAAAATAATGTCATAAAGCATTTGGTTTGTTAAATGACTTAATGCCACACTGTCTTCCATGAAATAAACGTGCCCATAGCCACAAAAGCAATGAGGCTATCAAAGTTGCAGTGTGTATATAAACCAGGCTGATGCTAAAGACTGCACAGGGAGTTAGGAAACACGATCGTTTATTAGTCAGAAATGCCCTAAAAATGTAACCTCATCACGCTCACTACAGCAGCCTTCCCTTTCCTCCTCCACGTTTTTGCAAATTTGGACGCGTTATTAGTCACTTCACCGAACTCCAGCCTTTTACAGAAAAGGCTGGTTTGTTCACCCTCTGGCAACTTTAATAGGAGATTCTCAGAACCTCGGAGTTAAAGAGAAAAGTACCTAGGAGGGCAGCTGAAACCGCCTCACCTTCGACACAACTGTTCTCTAACCTTTGCAGTCACCCGGAATAGAGGCGGGCCGGTACGAGAGCACGCGTTACGTTTCAGGCAAACAAGTTGGGTGAATGTAAACAAAAGAATGACAAAAGAAAGCCAGATCAGCACTGAAAACAACGCAAGCACTCCCCCAGCTCAACTCGCCCTTTGCAGTCAAGAACGCTATCAAAGCAACCCGGGATGCGTTTCCCCCGCGGAACTGGGGCCCGAAGGCCCCCACGCGGGACCTCCCTGGCTCACCCACCGCCTGCTGGTGGTACGTGGAGCCTGGCTGAGGCTGCCGAGGACTTTTGAGCCGGGATCACAGGCTGCAGCGCCTGCTCCAGTGTCCTGACTCCCGCAGCTCCTCGGGTGGCAGGAGGGGACGCACCCGGGTTTGGAGCACGGGGGGCGGGAGAGGGGGGAATGGGGACGGCAGCACCCCTAACTCCTCCATCAGACACCTACTAGGAAAAGTAGAGGGTGGAGGAGGAGGAAGCTGCTTGGCAGAAGGCAGTTCTCTGGGGAGCCCGGCGAAGATGCGGGACCATCTCACTGCGGGGGTGCTGGGGTACGCGGAAACAAGGAGAGGGAGCGAGTGTGGACTTCCTAAAGGGTGCTGGGGGCTGAGACGGGGGTGACCCGGGAGAGAGGGGCGTCGGCCATCCCCGAGGGTGTCGGGGCAGGGATGGGGACCAGAGCGCAGGAAGAGGGCGCCGTCTCCAAGTGCTGATGAAAAGCCGGAGAAGAAAGGCGCCCCGGGACTCAGTCGCGCGCAGCCCGGAGCACCTCCAACCCCGCCAGGTGGCCCCGCGCCGCAGCCCCGGCCCGCCCTACCTGTGCTCTGCCGCCGGTGCCCGGTGACCACGGCCTCGCCGGTGACCGGGTGCAGCCAGGTGGTGCTCTTGGCCTCCTCGCTGCAGGGAAGAGAAGGGACAGGCGCTGAGCGGCGTTGAGGGGCGACCCACGGGGGCCCCGGCCGGCTGGCTCCCGCCGCCCCCCACAGCCGCCCCGCGGCACCTCCCCCGCCCGCTCACTTGATGAAGAAGACGCGGCCGCCCCTGGTGATCCCGTACGTCCAGGAGCGCGGCAGCGAGCAGATCCACTCCAGGTTCAGGTCGGCCGCCATGTCTGCTCCCCGGCCGCCGCCGCCGCCGCCGCCTTGTGCTGCCGCCGCCGCCGCTACTGAGGAAGGAGGGCGCGAGCGAGCGAACGGAGCGCAGGGCGCGCGGCCCGGCCCGAGCGCGCCCCCGCGGCCGCCCTACCCCCTCGGGCGGCGCCCTCCCCGCCGCCCCGGCTGAGTCCGGCCCGCGTCGCCGCCCCTCGGCATCCTCCGCGGCCGCCCGCCGGCCCGCGCTGAGCTCGGAGGCTGGGCGAAGCGGCGCCGCGCCCCCGCCAAAGCCCTCCCCTGCGCCCCGCCCTCGCCGCGCGAAGGTTCCGGGGTCGGGTCCCGCCGGCGCCCGGAGGGCTGGGCTCCGAACCCGTGAGGTTTTGTAACAGGTACTGCCTAGCCAGGGGCTTCGCAGAGAAATGGAAAGCTGCTTTTAGGAAAGGCTTCTCTGATGCGTGGTGCGCGGAATAAAGGAGGGTCCAGGAGTGAGCGCGGACCACTGAAATGGATTGATTCAGACTTGGAGTCTTTTATTGTTGTTGGTTTTTCTCCCTAGGCTTCTGAGTCGTAAAATACTTTAGAAAATAAAAGCTTGCCTTTCCCTCTTCCTTTCTTAAAACGATGCACCTGATTATTAACGTGACATTCTAGTCTCCCGATCTCTCTCATTTCTTACAAGGGCAACTTACTTTACAGAGTCCTTGGGATGATGGACATTTAAATTCCAACAACCCTATTAAAACTATGACCGTCCCCATTTAACGGGGGGGCGGGTAGGGGGGTTGGGGCGGGGGCGACGAGAAATGTAAAGTAGCAAAGGTGATTGCGCCCGGGGTTATGGTAGAAAATGGCAAACGCAGGATTCAAGTTGCCTGTAGATTTTCAAGAGTCTGTTCGTAGGAATACGTTGCTGTATAGTATTGTTTTTAATGTCTTCACACCCCCTTCCCCTTAAGGGAAAGGGGTCACTACAAATCGGACTTCCCTTGGTACCAGTAAAGAGCGCTATGCTTGCTTCTTACTGACCCTGATCCTTCATCACACTTGGAATTGTCTCTGCAGCAAATGACTCATCCCAACAGGAGACAACAGTTCAATAATAATAGTGCAAGTTGGCACTCACGCACTTTTTTTTTTTTTCCTGACCAGCTTTGGGTGCTTTTGAAGCATTAGCTCATTCATCCTCCCAGTAACTGAAATAAGCAAATGATCCCTTTCAACCTTTCAGGAAACCAAGGCACAGAAAGGGTGAATGCCCTTGGCCAAAGCTCCCGATGAGAATGCAATTTCATTGGCTTTTTCTCCCATCTCCTGATTCCCCAAGGCCATAGTCTCTGGTGAAACGGAGACTGCAATTACTGCTATAATTTTCCTGTCCATCTGCATACACAGGGAAAAAAAATACCATCACTGTAACATTTTCTTTTTTGGGTTCCTTTGTATTCTGCTCCTTCATTTCACTCCTTATTACTTCTTGACATCTTATCTCCTGCCCAGTCTCTGGAAAATATGGCTTCTTCTTCTTCTTTTTAAATCAATGAATAGCTAGCAGGAAATGTCCCCACATTAGCATCAATAGTCACTGGCATAGCATAAGAATATCAAAAGCTGTTGACTTTCTATTCTGCTATCATTACAAACTTAAAACTCTCCTAAATACCACAATAGCTTATGGATCCAGTGCTTGTTAGTCCAGCTGTAGGATATGAACGTTTGCTTACCGCAACAGAGAAGTCTGTAAGTCAGCTGTGTGCTCTGCTGGGATTCTATTTAGCTCTGGATCTTTTGATGTTACAAGATGCATTCATAGAAGGCACATTTCAAAAGGCAATATAGATTAACATATGTATCTTTAAAAATCACAACCAAGATGTAGGGCCTTAGTTCAACTGTGAAGTGTGCACCCTCTATGCTTGGAGTGGGGGTAGGGTAGAGAGGGAAGAGAAGGAAAAAGGAAGGAAAACATTTGCGCTCCTCAAATAGTAACCTAGAACCTTGGACGGGGAGGTTGAGATAGGGTTTTTCTGTGTAGCCCTGACTATCCTGGCTTTGTAGACTAGGCTGGCCTCAAACTCACAGAGATCCGTCTGTCGCTGCCTACCCAAGTGCTGGGATTACAGGCGCGTACCACCACTCCCTGTGTAATCTAGAATCTTAAGAATAATTCTGTAAGTCCTGAAGTTTAGGGAAAGCATCAAATAAAAAACTTAGTGGTGTATATGCAAAATGAAACAGGCTTTGACTGAGGTCAAGAGCAGCCCATATGACCTTCAGAGCCAGTAAACTCGGCTTTTTATGTTACAATGTTGAGTACTCGAAATAACTTCTTACCCTTAATGGGCAAAATTTTGTTTTCTTAAAATCTCCCTGAAATGCCTTTTTCTTGTGGCCATTTTTTTCTTTTTAAATCAGGTCTATATTGCCGAATCTTCACAAATGTGAATCAGCACTGAGACTGTCAGGGAGTTTAATTTTCTTCCTGATGCCTCCACCCCCCAGTGGAGTTATTACCCAATAACATACCCTCCTTTTATCACCTTACACCTCTGCAGAACTGAGTCACACCTAAACTCATATCCAATGTCTGCTTTTTATTGTCTCTTTTCATATTTCCAGCCTGTGAGACTATTTGATGTCTTAGTTCATGCTTCTGTCTTTTGAGAAGTATCGTCCTATGACTGTTGCTACTTCTAAGGAAGAGGCCCAAACGTACTCAGGAAAAGGCCAGTGGGAGGGCCTGAGATAGATTATAGGGACCCATGTGACAGAAGGAGAGAGCCAACTCCACAAGGGTGTCCTCTGATCTCCACATGCATGCTGATGGTCACACCCTAAATAAATAAATGGAAATATATGTGTGTGAGTATGTGTATGTATGTATGTATGTATGTATGTATGTATGTATGTACGGAAATAAACTAAAAATGAAATCATCCTCTCCATTCCCAGAAGACAATCCTGAATTTAAAGAACTCACAACTCAAAGTACAAGAACACAACAGAGGTGACAGGGATAGGGAGTAAACCAAGGTTGCTTCTTGAAAGGAAAGAGAGCAAGGTGACATCTTAGAAAACAACAGATCCACCTGACATGGCTCAGCAGGTAAAGGTGCTTACTGCCAAGCCTGAAGGCCTGAGTTTCATCCTTGCACCCACAGGGTGGAAGGCAAGAAGCTGTGCCTAAAGCCCCTGAAGGTCGCCTACGACTGTGGCATAAATTCACCCACTGCCCCCCCATAAATAAATAATATATCTTTAAAAAAGATTTATTTATCATTATGTATACAGTGCACTGCTTGCATATATACCCGCAGGCCAGAAGAGGACATCAGATCACATTATAGATGGTTGTGAGCCACTGCGTGGTTGCTGGCAATTGAACTCCAGACCTCTGGCAGAGCAGTCACTGCTCTTAATGGCTGAGCCATAGCAGCTGCTCCAATAAATAATATTTTAAAAAGCAACTTCATTTGCTTCCCTTTAGAAACTTTTAAAATATTATTTTTATTTTAGAGTATGAATGTTTTGCCTGCCGTTTTTGTAAATGACCATATGCATGCAGTACCCATTGAGGCCAGAAGAGGGCACAGATGCCCTGATATTGGAGTAACAGATGTTGTGAGCTGCCTTGTGGGTGCTGAGAATTGAATCTGGGTGCCCTTAACCATGGAGCCATCGTTTTACCCCAAGCTTCCCATTTTATGGGGATTTTTAATAAGTGAGTCCTAGAAAGTAAAGAGCTTGTGAGAGAAAAGATCTTTCACTATCAAGAAATACCTATACTATCATTTATTAAACTCTACTAACAAGGGCATACTAACAGAGCATTTGCCTGTCATTCACAAGGCGGCCTTGGTCCTTATAAACAAACTCTCCCAACAAAATTTGATACTGTATATTTTGTCACGTCATTGGTTCACAGACTCAAGAATGTTATTGTAAACAGTTCTTTGAACTAGCCAATGCAAGGCAGAAGATACCAGGACAAGTCTAAGACAGAAGACAAAATGTATGGCTGAATTAGCCAAATGAAAATATAGGCAGAAAGAATGAAGCCTGAAAGTCTGAGTCAGCAAAGAATAAGAAGATCTGCAAGTCAAGTTATTACCGATTTCTTTCCTAAGGAGCAAACTGATCAGGGATGGGTTGGTTGTTCAGTTGGTCCTGTGGTTTTTGTAGCATGCATGAAAACCTGGGTTCAAGCCCCAACATTCAAAAAGCTGGTAGCAATGGGGCATGCCTATAATTCCAGCACCTGGGAGGTAGAGGCAGGAGAATCAGGAGCTTAGGGGAGATTCAGGAGGGGACTCTCAATTTAGAAGTTCACGGCATCCTTGGCTATGTAGAGAATTCAAGGGCAACCAGAGATCCCCGAGACCTTATTTCATACAGTAAATAAGTAAATGGATAAATAACCTGATAGCAGAGAGTTACAGCTAAAATTACTTCACACCATCTGTAGACTCCTTACTATGTGTCAGTAGAGAGATGGCTCCTTAGTCAAGAGCACTTGCTGCCTTTCCAGAGGACTTGAATCCTATTCCCAGCTCTCCATAGCAGCTCATAGCTGTCTATGACTCCAGGTCCAGGGGATCCGGTGCCCTCTTCTGCCCTCTTTGGATACAAGGCACACACACGGTGCACTGACATATCGCTGAAACACCCACACACATTAAAATAAATTAAAAAGCTGGACATGGATCCTCTATTGGTAGCCTCCAGAATGATGGAGGATTATCTTCAAAAACTGTGTGGTGACACAGACTGTTTTATTGTAGCAGCTTAGTATTGGAGGCAGAAGGATCAAGTTCAAACAAGTTCAGGTTATATTGGGCTACCATCTCAGTCACTGTTCTATTGCTGTGAGGAGACACCAGACCATGGAAATGCTTATAGAAGCGTTTTTTTTTTTTTAAAGATTTATTTATTCATTATTATGTATACAATGCCAGAGAAGGGCATCTGATCACATCATAGATGGCTGTGAGCCACTACGTGGCTGCCGGGAACCGAACTCAGGACCTCCGGAAGAGCAGTCAGTGCTCCCAACCGCTGAGCCATCTCTCCAGCCTGTAAAAGTAACTCTTATTCACCCGATGTAACTGCCTCCCTCCGTCTGCTAACCTAGCTCTAGTCCCGAGAAGCTTTTAGCTTCCATGCAATTTTATCTAGGCCTAGAATGTTTTGAGCCTCTGAGACTTACTGCTGAATAAACTCACCCTTTCTAGTTCTTTCTGAACTCTGGCTGTCTGGTTCATCTCAGCTGTTCTGGCTCAAACTCCTCTCCAAGATGACCAATTCAATCTGGCTTCTCTCAGTTTCTCACTAAATTGCTCTGCTTGGCCTCAAACTAACACTAGCAATTTGTGCTAATCTTCTGGCTCCTACTCATTAACTGTCTTGTTCTGTCTTTACCTGTGTCTAGTTTGTTCTCTCTTCAACCTCTTTCCGTAAAACTCTCCAGGCAAAAACTGCCTCTGAATTCCAAGAACTGAATTGCTGTGAATTCAACTCCACTGCCTCTCAACTCACTGACTCCACCAAACTGACTAGAACTCAGAGATCTGCATCCCTCTGCCTCCTGAGTGCTGGGATTAGAGGCGTGCACCACCACACTTGGACCTAAGCTTTTCTTTTACCTGGAACTTTGTCTATACCAGGCTGGCCTTGAATTCAGATCTGCTTGCTTCTGTCTCTTGCATTCAAGGCAGGTTTATATTCCAGCAGGATCACAGAGACATAGAAGGCCTTTGGAATATGAACTCTTGCCAGAGCAGCCATGTTCCGAATTAAAATACCTCTCCAAGAAAGTCTTTAAGTAAGGCTTGTTTACAGTTTCATAGGCTTAGGTGCTTATCACGGCTGGGAGAATGGCAGCACAGGCAGACCATGGTGTTGGAGAGGTAGCTGAAAGTTCTATATTTGGATCTGCAGGCAGCAGGGAGAGAGAGCTGCTCTCTCTTCTTGAGGAATTTGTAACCTTAATGCCCTTTCTCCAGCGACACACTTCCTCCAACAAAGGCCACACCCCCTAATCCTTTCAAATAGTGCTACTCCCTAGTGGTGAGGAAGCATTTAAATCCATGAGACTCTGGGAGCCATTCTCTTTCAAACTACATAAGACTCACAAACAAAAAACAAGAATAACAAAGAAGATCCTGAAGGAGCTTACATCTGAACACCTGAATTTGTTCAAATTAAAACCTTTTTTTTTTTTTTTTTCCTTGCCAGGCTTGGTGGCACAAGCATTTAAATCCAGCACATGGGAGGCAGAAGCCAGCCTGGGCTACAAAGCAAGTTCTAGGACAGCCAGGGCTATACAGAGAAGCTCCGTCTCTAAAAATCAAAAACAAAACACCGCCCCCCTTCCTTTATGCTGGTCAACAAAGCTCCAAAGCTTTAACTATCTATTCCATCAAAGTTGTACATAGTTTGTGAGCAGCTATGTGGATGCTGGAAATAGAACCTGGGTCCTCAGGAAGAGCAGCCAGTTAGAAGCCGAGCCATTTCTCTCATCCCAAAGCAATTATTAATTTTAAAAAATGATTTATTTATTTTTAATGTTTTGTGCATTGATGTTTTGCCTGCATGTATGTCTAGGTGGGGGTGTCAGGTCCCCTGAAACTGGAGTTACAATTGTTAGCTGCCATATTGGTGCTGGGAATTGAACCTGGGTCCTGTAGAGGAGCAGCGAGTGCTTTTAACTGCTGAGCCATCTCTCCAGCCCCCACAATTATCAATTTGTTAGAGATACACACTGTCTGTTTTGTGGTTGTTGATTTTTAAACAGGGTCTCCTGTAGTTGCAGCTGGCCTGGAGTTCTGCTGTATAGCTGAGGACGATCTTGAATTCCTGACACTGGAGGTCAACTTCCACAAGCAAGGCATTGCTTTCTTAGATGAGCCCGTTCCCCAAGCCTGTTTATTTCCTCATGTCTCTTGCAGTTGATGAGCCTCTCAGCTGGTCACTGCTCCTCAAGTCTACAGGCTTTCCTTCAGGCCATACATATTCTCAGCTCTGTGCTTTCAGGATTTTTTTTTTTTACTTGACTGACATGGCCACCACACTTTCTGAAACTCTCCTCTTCTGGGTTGTGTAATCCCGCTTCCTTGTAGCTCTCTCCTCCTGTTCTCTTGGTAATAGTTCTCAAAATCGGCTCTGTAGTCCATCTGCATCAATTATTTAAAGTTGTTTCAAGATGGATTCCTCCAGGCAGGCAGGATGTCTCAATGGTTAAAGTGCCTTCTGCCTAAGAGTGAGACTCTGAACTTGAATCCTCAATACTCACTCAAAAACTCAGGCATGGCAGTATATGTATTGAAATCCCAGAGCTGGGAACACAACCAGCAGATCCCAGGACCTTACTGGCAAGACAGGCTAGCCAAAGGGATGAGCTCCAGGCTCAGTAAGAGAATCTGTCTTAAAAACGGAAGTGAAGTGTGATAGAGGAAAACTGCCAACATCAACCTCCTGCCTCCACACGTGCACAAAAGGGGGTACACACACACACTCTTGCTAAAATTTCTTCCTGGGGATGACAGTTGGCTAAGATGACGGTCACTCAACATGCGTGCATGCATGCACACACAAATCCATGCAGAGTCTCCAGATCAATTAAACCAGAATCTGGGTTATTAGAATTAGACCAAGGACTCAGGATTGAAACAGCATTTTGGTGATTCTCTTTTATTTTATTTTATTTTTATTTATTTATTTATTTCATTTTGGTGATTCTTATATGCACTAACGTGTGAGACCCTTTGCTCGATAAGGTCATCATCCTGAAATCTGCAGTTCTACTCTAGACCTCTCGTGTAAACTACGAGCCATATCTCATAATTTCTTTTAGATATACTTCTCAAACACTTCAGACTCAACATGCGAAAAACCAAGTCACTTTTCCTCCAATTGTACTCTTCACATCCTTTTAGTCAATGACACAAGCATGGAGCCAGTTAGAAGCCAAGCCATTTCTCTCATCCCATAGCAGTTATTAAATTTAAAAAAATGATTGATTTATTTTAATGTTTTGTGCACCAGAACTTCAAAACCGTGTCTCCAACAACTGGAAGAATACAATCCCAAGACAGTTACTTACTGAAGACTTGCCGAATCTGAGCTCTGCCAAGCCTACATGCTAGGCATAGAGAGTGTCTTACCAAACAGACCAGACTTTTCCCAAGACTCTCTGCGTGCTCTTCCATCCTTAGAATGCCTTCTTTCTTTCTGATTCAGCTATCAATCTCCTACCGATGTGCAAATTCCTTGCTCATAGTTTACTCTGCACTGGGAAGTATAACTCAATTTGGTAGACTGCTTGTCCAGCATGCAACAGCCCCCTGCCCCAAACCCCCAATATCTCATCCAGGCATGGTGCTACACACATGTAGTCCTAGCACTCTAGAGGTGGAGACAAGAGGATCTTATATTCAAGGTCATCCTTGGCTACATAAAGTCCAAGTTCAGCATGGAGTACTGTTTCCTTGTCTCAGCCAAAACAAACACCTAACCCTGACCCCTTAGGGACAACCCAACTACCTACTTTTCCTACCATCTTCCCATGCTGCGGTTCCTACTGAATTGATTCAATAATCTCTATCCCTTTCTGCTCTTGAAATCTCCTACATAAAACACCATGTTTATTCCTGTTGCTGTCATTCAGGAAATGTTAAATGAATAAATACTGTGGTGCATTTCCATTGTGCTCTGTATTGCAAAGCACTCTATCTTTGATACTTATTTCTGTTTGTGCTACTGCAACTTGCCATGAGTCATACTGGCACCCTTTCTTGGATTTAGCTTTTTATAGACTATCCCGTATAGAACAGGAAAAAAAAAAAAAAATGGCAGAGACCCAAGAGCACCATAGAAGTGTATGAAAATAGCTGCTTCTATGGCACTATCTACCTGGCTTCAAGAGCACTGAAGATTTGTGGCCATTTTGAATGACACATTGAAGACTAGAAAGTGGTTGGTATGCTTAGCTCATTAAAGAGATCTATAGAGGCGTTCTTTGAGAAGAAATTCTTCCTAGGAAAGTGATACTGATCAAAAATAATATATAGTATCTAAAAAATTCAAATACCACAGTTGAGTAAGCTGGGAGGGAAAAGTCAGTAAATTAAAAACCCCTAAAGATGCAATAGCCATGAAAGACAAAAGTTAACACATCTCATGCCGTGTTAGTGGGTTTCACATTACTACAGTGGACGAATCTAAGACAATTGGCCGTTGTTATGGTTGCAACATCCATGTCCCCACAGACTCACGTGTTCGGACACTTAGTCTCCAAATGATGATGCTACTTAAAAAAAGTGTGTGTGTGTGTGTGTGTGTGTGTGTGTGTGTGTGTGTGTGTGTGATGTGTATGCCTAAAGAGGCCAGAAAAGGGTGTCAGATCCCTTGGAGCTGGAATTGCAGGTGGTAGTGAGCCACTCAGTCTGTGTGCCGTGAACCAAATGGATATCCTCTGGAAGTGCAACCAACTTCCTTAACTGCTTAGCCATTTCTCCGGCCCTCAGGCAATGCCAGGTAGAGCCTCACTGGAGGAAGTGAGTCATGGGGGACGGGCAGTGACGTTTTATCAGCAGGTTCCACATCCCTCTGCTCTCTGCTTTGTGGCTGCCTGCACAAAACGTGACCAGCTGCCTTGTCCACAGCCCTGCCTCTTCCACAGCCCCGCCTCTTCCACAGCCCAGCTTTCCTGGCCATGAAGGACTGTATCACTTCAAACCATGAGCCAAAGTAACCCCTTCCTCGCGTGAGTTGCTTTTAGTCATGTGTTGGACCTGGCGGCAAAGAAAGTAATACAACTGGTCAGAAGAGTGTTTGCAGGTTGGGAGACTCCAGTGCAATGACGTGTGAACTCTTTACTTGGACAGAAATAGGGTCTGTCTAGGGAAGGCACGTGGCAGAACAAACTGCTCACTTCATGAATCAGGAAACAAAGGAGAAAAATTAAGTGGTCCAAGGTCCCCAGATCCCTTCCAAGGGGACATCCCCAGTGATCTGAGACCCTCCCACAAGGGTCCACTACCCTCTGGCTCTACTACCTGTCAACACTGCCACCCCAATAATGGAGCCTTTCACACAGGGGTCTTTGAAGGACACATGCGAACTGTAGCACATACCCTAAGCCCACAGCACAGATGAATAAGATTGTTTTTTTTTTCCCCTCCCCTATCACTAGCATTTTACGTAATATATGGCTGCTATCTAAGTAGAATATTATACTTTAATGTTTTTGATCACTGCCTGTTTAAAACAAAATGTCTTCCTATCTGGCAATTTGGTTTTGTGGGAAATTATTTCTGTTCATGTTTCTACATCTGCATTTACTCTCTAACCAATTTCCAGCTCAATGCTTAATTCAGTATAATGTGGAATTACCTACCTAGTAATCTAAAATAAATTATCTGTAGGTAATTGTAATAGAAAGTCAAAAATAAGAAAAATGTAATGCTGGTGCAATTTTTTTTTGTTTTGTTTTTGTATTTTGCCTAGTTTGTATTCAACAATTTTTAGCAATTGAATGAATCACAAAATAACTGCACACAGTGATGAAGGGAGTATTGAGGTCTCTTAGCAGAATTATTTTGTTGTGGTTTGTTTTTTGTAGTTTTGTTTTGCAGCACAGAGATAAGTGTGGAAGGGTGTTGAATTCGGGGTCTCACACAGCTAGACAAGTTCTCTGGCACTGAAACAGACCCCAGCCCCAGGCTTTTCTATCCTGGATTCATTTTTCTTGCAGATGAAGTGTCTTATCAGTTGAATTTCTAATCTGAGAAACATTTGTGTTTGACCTATGAAAATCGAGAAAAAGTTATGAATAATTACAAAAGGAAATGAGAACAGGTTTAAAATGAAAAAGGCTGAGGCTATGAACCCTTTCACATCCTGGTTCATTCTCTTCCGTGGCTAACAGGTGAGGGACCAGGCTGAACCATGTGGATCCTAGTGGGCCACAGCCTTGCCCTCTGGAAACCGGTCCTTCCCGAGTGTGTCGGCAGAGATGGAGGAATAGCAAGAGCCAGAGGGCCAGCATGCTATTTTCCCAAGCCTGCCATGCTGAACCCAACTGTAAAATTGCAGAGTGGATAAAACTCACTCTGTGTATTTTTTAACTTAGACATTTGAAGGGAGTTTTTAAAAAAACATTTTTTTTTTGGCAATTCTGATCAAAGAGTGATTTTTAAATGCTATAGCTGTCATAGCACTTATCTTTCACAAAATACACTTAATTTTAAGTTTGCCATCAGTTGAGATTCTAAATATTGATAAAACTGCAAGATTCACTTGTATTCATTCCTAAGCAAAAATAAAATTGTATTAAATATTTTGATAGCTGGCAAAGTTGTCTGTATATTATTCTGTGGCACCTTTGTTGACATAGTCACCCTGCATTTGAAATTTTTTACTTATTAAAAATAATTAGGCCACACATGATTGCTCACACTTTTAATCCCTGTAGTTGAGGGGCAAAGACAGGAGGGTCTCTATGAGTCTGAGCCCATTCTAGTCTAGAGAACAGACTTCTGTCCAGTCAGGGTTACATATTGAGACCTTGTCTCAAAAACAAAACAAAACAAAACAAAATAAAATGAAAAGCAAATCTTTTTCATGAACCTAATTCTAGAGACAGTTAAAGTATAAAAACTCAGATTTTAACCCGTAAGGCTTTACAGTCATTTGGATGAGAAAGAGAGGGAAGACAGAAACAGATGATTATCATATCTTCAGTAATGCCTTGATGCTACCTGAGGTGGGAGGGCTTTCTGCCTGCAGCTGTGGGAGGTGGGGTTTAGAGAGCCAGCCAAGGAGAAAGTAGCACCTGAATCCTGTCGTTAATTAACATTATTTCTATGCATAGTACTTGAAGTCAGGAAATTACACCGTGAGCTAACTCCTTTCTTTTCCAGCTCACTCAAGGTGTTGTCTACTGGAAAGACGGAGGTCTGGCAGGAACGGGGAGGAGGGGGGGGTACTGCGGAGGATGCACCGGCAGAAGTTGCGTTCGCCTTGGAATCTCAGCCTCCCTATTAGATTCCTTCTGTTTTAGGTGAACTCACTGATACCTAAATTAAACACGTGTTTCTCAGACTCCTTGTACCTAGATATGAGGCCTGGGCTTGGGTTCACAATGTAGAAAAAAGAGAAGAGACAGGCAGATTAAAGGAAGTTTCCTTTAAAAAAAAAAGTTTTAGACATACTTAGTCCTCCTTCAGTGTTGTGCCCCCCCCCCCTCCAGTCCACTGCTCGGTCCACTGCTCAGAACAAAAGTGCAGACTCCAGCCCTGTCCTGGATGATGAAGACAAGGCTCACTCGTCCCTGGGGATGAAACTTGGAGAACACAGGCCACAAGAACGTCCAGCTTTGCATGGCAGAGGTGGCACACAACTCTAGAATTACAAACGATGTAGAAATAAATTCTGCTTTAATGAAGCTATCCTGTCTGGGACACACTTGCTGCTCTCACTGAGCCTGGATTTATCTGCTCTGTCATCACATTTCTTCATTCTCTACTTCTCTGTAAAATGCTTAGCGCCTGTTATGCGTTCAAAATATCTTTACTGTATGAATGAATCCCTACACATCCATTAAAACACACGTGTGTAAAATTGACCACATGCTATAGTAACTACTGATGATAAAGCAGAAGTTCCCAGTGTTCGCCTTGCTCCTTTTTGAGAGCCAGGCAGACTCTTGTAGAAGGTGCGTGCTTCATTCTTTCACACAGATGGTTCTTTAATGGCTACCCTCTGAGTCCTGTTAGTGTTGTCCTAAGGTGCTTGGGGTGTGCGGCCATTCACTGGGATCTGGGGAGCCTACCAGTAGCTATGCCTTAAAAGAAAAGTGACAACCACCAGCAGTTATCAACTGTCAAGAGCTTCTTAGATGGGGGGGGGGTGCACGGAAGCCTTGCCCACTCTTAGTGCTGCAATTTGCTCTTTGGTATCATCATAGGAAATTAAGTAGTAATCAATAGTTAGTTGAGCTGGTTGCAGTGGTGCACGCTGGTAGAGTAATGCTGAAGGCATGGGGCAGAAGTTTCAGGCTAGCTTGGTCTATCTAAACCTTTGGGTCAGTGAGATGGCTCAGTAGATAAATAAGCTTATGGTTTAAAGACCTGAGTCTGATTCCTTAAACACATGGTGGAGGGAGAGAACAGATTCCACAACGCAATGCCTTTTGACTTCCACTTGTGTACAATGGCATGTACACACACACACACACACACACACACACACACACACACACACACACACTAAAATAAAATAAAATAAAAACTTAGAAAAGGTGAGATGGTCTTCCAAGTCACTATGATACGCCATAATCCCACAGACTGTGGCCTGAAGGGATACCTGTGTTTATCTCTGTCTCCCCAACTTTCAGGGCTAGCAACAGAATACAGATGGTTCCAGTACTATCAAGTGTTCCCAAACACATCCTCACCATTCTCAGTTATCAATGGGGGAACGATGATATCATCAAGAAGAATTATATCATGTGGTCTGTCCTACCTTTAATAAAATCTAAGTGGTAAACATTTAAAAATGCTTCCTCGTTGTTTCAGACCATTGCAAGGTAATGCCTTTTATTAAACATTTTAAGATGCAGCAAAAAGCATTAGACTCAGAGACCTGAGCTTTCACATCTTGAAATAGCTTGAACTGCTCAGATAGAAATGTTTTAAAATAGAGATGGCATTTTTCTAAAGGAGAGAAGAAGAAAAGATAACTTAGATTAGTAGTAATTTGCATGCTGTTCTCATCTTTGGGCAGCTTGCTGTGGTTCCCGCCCCCCCTCCCCATAGTACATCACTTATTTTCATAATGATTACTCAAAAATAAACCTGGAGTGGCATTTGTTCCCTTCTGAAATATTGTATATAAGAATTGTTGCCGGGCGTGGTGGCGCACGCCTTTAATCCCAGCATTTGGGAGGCAGAGGCAGGCGGATTGCTGTGAGTTCCAGGCCAGCCTGGTCTACAAAGTGAGTCCAGGATGGCCAAGGCTACACAGAGAAACCCTGTCTCGAAAAACAAACAAACAAACAAACAAACAAAAGATTGTTCTCTGTGAGAGTATACTTAATTTGAGGATGGAATTGAGGTATTTTTAAGTGGTCTAAAGAGGAGAAAGGGCTTGGGCTAGGCTGGAGGGGGTTGGGGAGATCTTTCAGTTGATAATGTACAGGCCTTGCAAGCAAGAGGATCCAAACTCTAGTCCTCATGCAGAATCTACAGGAAACGGTGTAGTGCTGCAGGCTTATAATTCTAGCGGGGGTGGGGGGGGGGAGGGGCAGAGACAGGAGGATCTCTGTAGCTTGCTAGCCTGCCAGCCTAGTTCCATTGGTGAGCTCCAGGACCCTGTGGGATTCCTGTTCTCTAGAAAGTGCACTGTGTTTCTGAGGATGATACCAGAGATTGTCTTCTGTACACACACAGATAAACACACACACACACAGACACAGAGAGAGAGAGAGAGAGAGAGAGAGAGAGAGAGAGAGAGAGAGAGAGAGAGAGAGAGAGAGAGAAGAGAGAAGAGAGAAGAGAGAGAGAGAAGAGAGAGGTGAGGGAAGAGAGAGATGAGAGAGGGGAGAGAGAGGGAAGAGAGAGGGGGAGAGAGAGACAGAAAGAGAAGAGAGAGAGAGAGAGAGAGAAGGAGAAGGAGAGAGAGAGAGAGAGAGAGAGATATTTTAGGTCTTTTGTCCAAAACCCTCCTTCCAGGAAACTGCATTAGAGGATTCTCTCGTTTTACACCTAAAGAATTTGTCATCAGCAGGAAGGTTGTGGGTCCATACTCCCCCGCCCTTAACCCCCCCACCCCACCCCCTGGTCCTGCTTTTTTGTACTTGAAGGTCAACGGTTGCGGTGCTTCAGCGGTCTGTGGAAGCCGGTGCAATTCTGTGGCAGATTTAGCAGACGTGGGATAGAGGCCAGCTTTGCTGGAGATGGAAAGGAATGGGCCAGGCGTCTTAGAGGAGCAGGAGGACTGTCCTCCGCCCAGCAGTCAGGAAGCCCCGTGTATCTGAACCGCCGCTTCTGTGTGCACCATTCAGAGAAAACAGACTTAAAATTGTGGTGTCTGAGGTTGGCCTCATCCTCTGCATCTTCACTTGCAAAGCAGGAGTGAGGCGGACGACCAGCACAATGTGAAAATGTTGGAAACATTCTCAGAACTTATTAAATATTTCAAGTTGGTGACAGTAGAGCAGTCACTCAGCAGCAAGGTCCTCCTGAGCTCAGAACCCTGTGAACCACGCAGGGGTCATGCTCACAAAGGAGGCCTCAACTGGCCAGACAGGTTAAAATATTTGCCCAAGGGGATCAGACCGGTTAGGACCACAACTAGTCCATGAGTTCTTGTGTCTTTTCTCTTTTCTTTCTCTCTACATTCTACTAATTCTCATGATTAGATTAAAGACATATATATTTATTTTTCATATATATATATATGTATGTATGTATGTATGTATGTTTTGGTTTTTTGAGACAGGGTTTCTCTGTGTATCCTTGGCTGTCCTGGACTTGCTTTGTAACCCAGGCTGGCCTCGAACTCACAGTGATCCACCTGCCTCTGCTTCCTGAGTGCTGGGATTAAAGGCATGCACCACCACGCCCAGCTCCATTCTTTAATATTTTTAAACAGACTTTGTGGCAGAGACTGCATTAGGAGTAAAGGAAACATGATATAATTTTTTACATGGTGTGTGTATGTGTGCACGTGTGTGTGTTCCAGCGTGCCTGCCATGGCATGTCTGTGGGGATCGGAAGACAACTAAGAAGTCAGTTCTTTCTTTCCATCATGTGAGTCCTGTGGATCAAATTTGTGTTATCCGGCTTGGTGGGAAACAATTTTGTTTGTTTGTTTGTTTGAGGTTTTGTTTTTTGAGACAGGGTCTTGCTTTGTAGCTGTGCCTGTCCTGGAACTCACTGTGTAGACTAGGCTGGCCTCAAAGTTACAGAGATCTGCCTGTCTCTGCCTCCTGACTGCTGGGATTAAAGGCATGCATCACCATGCCCAGTTGTGGCAAACATTTTAATGTTGAATCATCTGACATGCCCCTAAATATATACTCTAATATTTATTTATTTATTTTTACTATATAAACCAGGTTGGCTCCAATCTCACAGAGCTCCATCTGCCTCTGCCTCTCTAGTGATGGAATTAAAGGTGTGTGTAACTATGGGTGGCCCTACTGTATACATACATACATTTGCTTTTAAGATTGTTTTGAATAGGGGCTTGAGAGATGGCTCAGCAGTTAAGGGTGCTTACTGTTCTCAGGTGATCTGAGTTCAGTTTCCAGCAGCCATATTGGGTAGCTTACAATTGTCTGTAATAACTCCAGTCCAAGGGGACTTAGTCGCTGACCTCAGAAGGCACTGTGCTCTGACTCACTTGTGCACATAACACACACACACACACACACACACACACACACACACACACACACACACAATTATATAAGTATTTTTAAACAAAATAAAGATCTGCTTTTAAAGGCCACTTTTGTTTGTTTGTTTTAGAAGTTACAGCTTAATGTATACCTAGGACCATCAATGTCACTTTTCAACTTAACAATGAACTAAGGCCATCCTTGGGTCAGTGACGTAACTCAGTGGTAGAGCCCTTACTTAGCATTACTTTACCTAGGATCAATCTCCAGGTCTGTAAGAAAAAAGAAAGTGAAAGGAGAGAGAGAGAGAGAGAGAGAAAGAGAGAGAGAGAGAGAGAGAGAGAGAGAGAGAGAGAGAGAGAGAGAGAGAGAGAGAGATCTCCAAGGAGAAATTTTCAGAGCTGAGTATGCTTACAAAGTGGGAAGATCTGGGAAGAAAATGCAACAGGCTTTTAACCAAACAAAAATGTAAAGGGTCATTAATATTTTTATCTAAAAAATTGCAAGTGTGTAACATAGATCCTCAAGTAAAACAGCTACAAGACTTTCTGCAGATCCTGGTCCAGTGTTACCTTGTGGACAATTGGGGAAATGCTAGTATCCAGTCATGCCATTGGTCCAATTAGACTCACAGTTGATTGGCTGATTTAATGCTTTATCATCTACTTACTACTTTATTCTGTTAGCATATATTTATTGCATACCAACATCACACCAAGGACAACACTAGTTCCATCAAGTATTACTAGGGAGCTTCATGTGTCTAGATTTGAGTATTCCATGAAAGGACCAATTTACCATTCACGATATCTCTGAGGGGCTGGGCATGTAGTTCACCATGTGGAGGAACTGCCTAGAGACAGAAGCTCAGCGTTAATTCCTAGGAAAGGCAGAAACCAGATGAAGTAGCACAGTCCTATAATCTCAGGAGGTGGAGGCAGGAGGATCAAGAGTTCAAGGTCATCCTTGGTTTCATGGCCAGGTCAATCTGACTACAGGGGACCTTGTTTAAAAAATAGGTAAGCAAATGAATTAATAGTATTGGAAGCCAGGTGAGATGTCACGTGGCAGCAATAATAGCACTTGATGGGTAGAAGCAGGAGATTTATGAGTTCAATGCCAGACTGGGCTCCATGGTGAAACTGAGGCCAGCATGGGCCACTTAACAAAATCCTGTCTCCAAAGAAGAAGAATGAAAAAACCAAGCAATAGGACAGAGATGAGGTAAGTCACAGCAATATCAAGCAGATACTGACTATTGCCAAATGTTATTCTAACTGCACCCCACGTATTAGCCTAATGTGTATCTGCTGCACGCTTATGAGGCAGTTCCTTACATTATCCTGTTTCATAGCAAGAAGTGCAGGTCCACCAGGACACCACTAATAAATGGCAGAGCTGTGAGCAGGATCACAGCAGTCAGATCGCAGACTTGCGGAAGGTGCTCTGAATCTGTGACCCGTATCTGGTGTCAGCAGAAGGAAGCACAGGACAAGGCCAGCCAGTGAAAAGAAGTGCAAACCTAGTTGAGATGGATCCAGTTTCCTGAGCAGGTCTCTGGCTCAGGTAGAGAAGAGAGCATGCCATTGCCACTGCTTGTATGATTGTGCACAGTGATGCCAGGCTGAGAAATGGAGCATGCAGGAGGAACATTCCCTCTGTGCAGTGGGCTATGGTCTCTGGGAGGCTCTTTACTTACAATGAAGAAAGGGCAGAGCTGGAAGGATGGATGAACTAGCTGGTAAACTAACTGTAGATTAAATTTCAAGTTGAAACATTTTTTTAAAGAGCTTTGAGACTGAGTATGATGTAGCTCAGGTTAGCCTTGTATTTGCTGTGTGGCCAAGAATGACCTTGAATTATTGATCCTCTTGTCTTTCCTTCCTGAGCGATCACAAGTATTTGAAGGCATGCCTAGCTCAGAAAACATTCGTCACCATCATCATCACCATTATTATCATCATCATCACTATTATTATTATTATTATTATTATTATTATTATTATTATTGGTTTTTTAAGATAGGGTTTCTCTGTGTAGCTCTGGCTGTCCTGGATATCTTCTGTACACCTGGCTGGGCTCAAACTTGGAGATCTGCCTGCCTATGCCTCCAAGTGCTGGGATTAAAGGCATGTGCCACCACTGGCCAGCTCAGCAAACTTATTTTAGAGATTCTCTTTGCATTCTTGTGAAGTCTTTATATGGGAGGTAGAAATGGAAAGATTACTTCAAATCTGAAGCCAGTTGAATCTACACAGTGATTTCTTTTTTCTTTTCTTTTTCAGAGAAGAAAGAACTTATTATTTGGGCTGTTGGCTCCAGAGGGTTAGAGATCACAGTGGCACAATGAAGGCATGGCAATAGGAGCAGGGAGCTGTGGGCTCACATCTTAAACCACAAGCACACAGCAGAAAGCTACACAGTGACTTCTTAGGCCAGCCAGAGACACATAGAGGGAACTTGTCTCAAAAAAAAAAAAAAAAAAAAGGCTCTTTTTCTTCTTGTCTTCTAATTCCATTTTAAAGGGTCATTTTACTATTTTTAATTATACATATGTGGCCAGAGTCGCGGGCTGGGGGGAGGTGATGTACCTGATGCAGGCAGAGGTGTCAGGTCCCCGGAGTTAGAGCTGTTGGTGATGTGGGCGGTGAGACTTAAACTCTGGTCCTCTGAAGTGCAGCGCTACTTCAGGCTTCTAACTCTAGCAACGAGACACTGACTGTCATCAATGCTGTTGTCCTGTCATGTCTGGGGCTTTCTGCCCTTCCATGTCCTGACTTCATAATTAATCCTAACAGAAGGATAGCGTCGCGTTTTCAAACATAGTGAGCCACTGATTGGCTTCTTCGTAAATTCATATTACGGTGTGGATTACTGGCAATCCTTCTTATAATCTAAAAGGAGGTTGATTATTAATAAAAATAACATTCAATTAACAAAGGTTCAGGCAGAGGGCAGATGTTTTAGGATAAAGGGAATCATTTGACAGCTTGTGGGTGAAATTAAGCTGTTAAACCATCTGTGTTGTGTTTAGGTTTAAGAACACATCACAGACACATAGTCCCTCTTAGCCCCTCCTTGTCACTACTCCTTGAAATATACTACTAAATGTGTGTTTTCTGTGTTTCAGGACAGACACACACACATACACACACAGACACACACACACACACAGAGACACACACACAAACACACACAGACACACACACAGAAGCCCACTCTCAGCTCTGTTCTGGGAGTTGGACTTGTATCCTCTTTACTACTGAGCTTAGTTCCTGTGTCCTTAAGTCTTTTCCCCAGATCCACTCTAGAGAAACCACTTTGGTTTTAGGCGCAGCTGTAGAAGCAGACCATCAGGCTCTTCCTCAACGTAGTATGGTGATCATAACCCACCATCTAATGCTAATTTAATCCACAGTCCATCTCTCAAGACTCCCAACACTCAAGCACTCTGTGACCAGCACCTGCAGCCAATTTACACTGAGAAAATAGTGACTTTTCTCCCCTCTCTGAGGTGTGGAAGCATGGAGGTTAGAGAGCAGGTGAGAGAGGAGAGAGGCCAGGAGGAGGACGACAGAGGCCATGACAGAGGAGAAATAAGTGGAGAGGAAACAGCTGATCCCCAAATCCTCACTTTACCCTGCTGAAGGCTTTTAAAGTATATTTTAGATTTGGAATGCATGAGTGTTTTCCTGCATGCATGTCTGTGCACGACACTTGTGTCTGGTGCCCCCAGAGGCCAGAAGGCGCTGGATGGCCTGGAACTGGAGTTAAAGATGGTTGTGAGTCACCACATGGATGCTGGGAAGCAAACCCAGGTCCTCTGCAAGAGCAAAAAGTACTTTTAACCATCATTCCAGCACTCCTTGCTGATATTTTTTTACTAAGGAAAATACACTAAATGGATATACCAAGTTACAGGTATCTTTAAGGAGAGAAAGGAGACCTATTGGGAAACCCCAAATTCCAGACACACACACTTCCAGAAGTGTTGAGCCACGTGTTTCATTGTACTTCTAACAGAAAAACAAGATTTTCTAATTCTAAAATTACATTTTAAAATTTATTTAGTGTGTGTGTGTGTGTGTGTGCATGTGTGCCTCCATGCGTCTGTGAGCATGAGCATGGGTGAGCACGTGCGTGTGTGCACACTCGTGCATGTGGCCACACTTATGCCACAGAGCACACATATGGCTCAGAGGACAATGAGAACAAACGTCTCAGCGAGAAGCTGCACTTCCAAAGAGGACTTTGTCCAAGGCTGGTTAACTGATTAGAACTCTGGTGACTGCGGAGAAGTTGGAATGTTGCAGATCCAGAGTCTTTAACTACCTTGGGCCATCTTTATCCCTCCTGATAACTGCATCTGGCCTGACAGCCTTGTGACCATTAGGTAAATCATTTGGAATGTGCAAAGTACTAGTTTCCTTCACGGGGATTAACTCAGCAGACCACTAGTTTCTGCCCTGGCAAAGGCTAAGACTGTTAAGGCCCATGCTGCAGGCCTCCCTTCTCCATGGCAACCTGAGTCTCTAGTATTTCCACTTGAGAAGTGTCTTAAGTTATTACTTTCTTTGTTCTGTTACTTTAGAAACTTCATAGAGGGGATGGAGAGATCCCTCTGTGGTTAGGAGCACCGGCTTCTCTTGTACCCACAACTGTTGTTCCCTCCAGTTCCCGGAGATCTGACACGCTCTTCAATCTCCATGGGTATCAGGCACGCATATGCTGCACAGACATACACATGGCTAAAATACTCGTACACATTAAAAAAAAAACTAAAACGAACAAACAAAACATGAAATCGCTCCCATGTGGGCGCATGGAATTTGGGGTGATCTAAATCTGTGTTTGTGGGGGCTGTCCTTACCCACATTTGGCTCCATAGTAAACTGTCTCTTACCACTTTTGAGATGAGAGTTATATTTTTTTGTGTCAGCAGCATCTTACAGGAGTCAGTTCTGCCATTCCTCCGCCTGAGTTCTGGATGGAACTCAGGTGGTTAGTCTTGCAGGGCAAGTGACTTTACTCCCTGAGTCACTGTGATAGCCCAAGGCTTCCCAGGCTGAAGCTACAGGAAACGAGCTTTCTCACAGAATCCATGAATTATCTGAAGGTTAGGAAATAGAACTTTTCCTCAGAGTGTGACAGCATTATACACGCCTGGGGACATGCTTTGCATAAAAATGTGTCTCCCCTGAGCTCTGTGAAGGGAAAAAAAAAAAACAAAAAAAAAAAAAAAAAAAAAAAATGGGGTCTTGTATAAAGAAGCACAGCTTCTCACAGAACTCAAGGGCAAGAAGCAAAGTGAGAGTGTCCAAGGGATGGGGACTGACGGCAGCACAGAAGGGGATGCCTTTTTCCTCCACCTCATCTTCTCTCTGTACATTTGCTACAACGTAGAATTTTCTTGTAAGAATTGTTATTATTACTACTATTGTTGCTGTTG